>NC_139515.1:9246175-9293924 GCF_947247035.1 Vipera ursinii | reverse complement strand
TATTAGTGTTTCTGATGAAGTCCAGTGTGGTAAATCTGAAAATCAAGCAACAGCAGCAGCAGCAGCAGGCAAATATTCTCCCCCCATTGTCTAGCCTACTGCTTCTTCCACTCAGAAGGCTAGGCTCACCTTTGCACATTGACAGCAATCTAGCCTAGATGATATTTAGTCCCACCATGTTTGGGGAGGGGGGGAGACCCATGGGCTACCAGATCTCCAAAGCACACAAATCCTTCTGGTGTGAAGTGTCCAAGTGAGGATAAAGGCTGGGAGAATCTCCCTGTCTATTATCAAATGACCTCTTCTTCATTGTCCTACCTTGCAAACCAAGTCAAGCACCATCTAGCCACCCATTGAACAAAGACTTTCCCTGTCCAGTCCCACCTCACTTTTCCAGATTGTCACCACCAGTAGATCCTCTCCTTTTGAATCCATTGGCACATTCGTCAGTTCTAGGTCAACTCCCCCTCGCTCAGTCCATAAATGGGTCAAACACCAAGTTTGGATTCAGGGATGTCACCAGGATTCTTTTGCAAAAGGAGAAGATACGGAGATGGAAGGAAGAGGGAAGGACTGGTGTAGGTAGATAAAGGGAAGATGAAATGAACGTAGACTGGGTTACTGGGGGAGTGGAGGAGTAAGTGAGGTTGAAGGAGAATCTGGGAAAGATGAGACGACCTGTAGCTGAGCATCAAAACGCCTGCTGGACCTCATTTCAATTTTAGGTTTATTTATTAGACTTCTCTCCTACCGTAATTCCCTAGGGATCACCACAACTTAATTAGTCTGAGTGAAAAAGGAAGAAGAAAAAAATCTCCTCCTACGTTATCCCAGGTATCCTACAGCTCTTCGGGGAGGGGAAGAGAAATGCACTGTGCATTTTCTCGGGAGCTTTGGATCCGTCCCTACCTAGTGCAGTTGTTGCCAAAGTGTCTTCTGGTATGAAGTGCTTGAAGGGACACAAATAAAACACCGCCTCAGTGGTTGCCATTGTTGCTGATGATTGTCATAATGGGAAGTCTCCGGGTAGGCAGGGCGAAATCAGAATTGCTTACCTCAAGCTACTGCAACCCTGAATAAAAATAGTGCTTTGCTGAGTGGCTGAATAAACCAAACACTTATGTTAATAGGGTCTTAAAAGGAAGCAAAGAAAGGAAATGTGGATTTCTTTCTCTGGAAGCAGTGACAGAAAGAGAGAGAGATTCCCCACCCTTCCCTTCGCATCTGCTTGTGACAAGTGCAAAGGCAATGAGTCGATTATTTTCATACCATTTTAATAGAAAGCATTAATGACAGCAAGGACAGAAGCAATTATGCAAATGATCAGGTCTGCATTGCCAGTTTCCCTAACACTGGCTTGGATTCCATTAATGGTTGCATGAAAGCTTAAGGACCCAGTAAGGTGGTTTTTATTGCTTTATTCCTTGTGGTTCTTGTTGCATCGTTGTGTTTGGATCCCTTCCTGTGTTCTCCCACCCCCCCACCCCCCCACCCCCAGCAGCATCACTGGACCCATTTCAACTTGCTGAGGTATCCTTGGCTGAGGAACTGTTACTTCTTATATAAAAAAGAGGACACCGGACTGTTTTTATACAGGATTTCAATACATTTTTTCCCCCTCAGCTACATATTTTAACCCTTCAGCTGCCGATGTGTGTGATTTCTTTTCCCCCTTGATGGATGAAATCATAATGGTGCCAGTTGATAGTTTCCAGGGTGATATATTTATTCCTTTCCTCAAAATGGTTGCCTGAGGCAAACAAGCAGAACCCTGATTGGCCATCTGGTTAACGCCAAAATGATGATCCGCACTAAATAAAATACTGGAACTTGGGGTGTCCTTTAGTGCTGCCGAGGCTCTGATTCACACAGCGTTAAACGGGGAAGGACTCAGCCCAGGCAGAAAGCTGTTCCGGGCAAACTATTATAAAAGGACTTAGAGCTTAGTCATATTTTTAATGCTCAGGACTTTCCTGACACACCCCAAATTCTTAGAAATGTGAGTGGAAGGGGATGGCCTCGGCAGACAAACCGAGCCTGTGATCAAAGGAACTGTTCTCTAGCATAGATTTTTCCTTGATTATTGTTGTTGTTGTTGTTGTTACTGTTGTTGTTGTGAAAGAGAATATGCCAGTGGTTACCCCTGCCCTCTGTAAGGATTGGCTGAAAAGTGGACTTTGGAGGCAGAAGGAAATATCCACAAGTGAGACCAGAGCTTTCATTGCTAAGCAAGGCCGTGGTTCAGTCAGTCCTGCCCCCATTTTATGACCAATTTTGCCACGGTTGTTAAGCGAATCACCACACTTCTTAAGTGACTCAGGGGATGGTTAAGCAAATTTGGTTTTCTCAAGGGATGTTGCATGTCGGAGGCAGGCTGGGAAGGTCGCAAAAGGCAATCACGTGGTCCCGGGGTGCTGCAAACTTGATAAATACGTGCCAGTTGCTCAGCACCCAAATTTTGATCATGTGACTGTAGGGATGCTGGGATGGTCGTAAGTTAAGCTGTATCTTTTGAATGGTCACAAAATGAATGGTTGTAAGTCGACTGCCTTTTTCATGCTATAAGGCTGTCGTGGTTCCGACAGATGAAACTCTTCAAAAGAACTTCGAGGTGTTGTTTACTTTATCTTTTATTCGAGTAGCAGAATACCGGAACTTATATAATCGAAGCCAAAAACTGAATTCCCCTCCCCTGGGAATCTAGTATCAAAAAACAATTCCCTCCTCCAATTAACAGTCATAAATCACATTCCCCAGTTAGCTTGAAGCGGGGCTTCCTCTCCAACTCTCCAGCCCGCCAATTCTTTTATCAGTTCTGGGCTCAATAACCTTGATTCTCACACTACGTTTAGTGTTGTTATTTCTAGTTGGACTCTCATTCACATCCCCTCCCCTCCCAGCATCATCTAACTCTAAAAGCGAAAGGGAAAAGATGGCTACATTTCCATCTATTGTCAATGCAAAAACATCCGATGTTAGCAGCGTTGACAATGGCAACGATTCCCAATCTTGGCAACTTTAACATGCGTGGACTTCAACGCCCAGAATTCCCCAGATGGCCATGCTAAATTGATTGATTAACCAGTGGAACACCTTGCCTCTGGAAGTTGTGGCTGCTCCATCACTGGAGGTTTTCAAGAAGAGACCGGACAGCCGTTTGTCTGAAATGTATAGGGTCTCCTACTTGAATAGGGGGTTGGACTAGAAGACCTCCAAGGTCCCTTCCAACTTTGTTATTCTGTTATTTTATCTGTGTTATCTGGGATTAGTGGGTGAGGACCAACCTAACAGCAGTATAAAAGAGCAAATGCCGTTAGAGGCCACATCCAAAGAAGTATAACTTCTAAATCACAATGACAGTTGCTTTGATCAGGCACATCTAAAGTCTTTCTGGGCACGACCCAGAATTCAAATTCAGAGAAAGTTGAAGAGTTGCAGAGTAGAACTGAGGACTGGAAGACAAGGCCCTGTCGCAAAATGTAGGCTTGAGAAGACAAGCTTGAGGAGAAACACAGTCTATTTTTCCGTTGCCTGAGGGAGTGTCTCTTCCTATGAACATCAGTACTTTTCTCCTTGGTCCAAGAGTGCAAAGCAGACAGTAATAGGATTAATTGACAAGAAAGAAGATTGCAGTTCCGTGTCAGGATGATGAACGTCAAGCAAGGAGATCCAGCTGACCATAGCATCAACAACCCAGAGAGCTGGTGGCTTTCCTTTCTTTGATGGGTTGAAATGAGGCTAGACAGCCATCTGTCAAGGATGGGTTCATTTAGACTCAGGTATAATTGGGGTGGTTTGTAAGCCTCATAAATAAATTCCTGCCATAAGCAGGGGTGGTGGGATTCAACAACCATCTCTCTCTCTGTTCAAGCGTGACTAACAGTTTGCTTTAGTGAAGTTTTATACAGAATGAATTCTGAACTCAGGACAATCGTGGCAGATATTTTATTAGCTTTAAGAAGAGCGATACACGATTGCATTCAAGCTGTCAGGCATACAAATTTTTCTTCCCGCATGCGATTATTTCTCACAATTCAGCACGGAAATATAGACAAGTGCTTCTTGAATGCGTTGCAAGAGATCAGAGTTGAGATACTCTTAAGAGTTTCTTTAGCATATTATGGCTCCCAACGATGGCAGAGAACACGCAGTCCTTGAGTTATGACCAAAATAAGTGAAAGTGTTAAGTGAGTTTCGACCTACTTTACGACCTTCCTTGCCACAGTTGTTAAGTGAATCACTGCAGCTGTTAAGTTACTAACATGGTTGTTAAGTGAATCTGGCTTCACTTGACTTTTGCTTTGCAAAAGAGGATCACATGGCCCCAGGACGCTGTAACCATCATAAATAGGAGTCAGTTGTTAAGTGGCTGAATTTTAATCACGTGACCCTGGGGATGCTTCAACGGTCGTAACTGTGGGAAACTCTCATAAGTCACCTTTCAGCACCATTGTAATTTCGAATGATTACTAAATGAACTGTTGTAAATCGAGGACTGCCTGGATAAAAAAAAATACACTTCTATATGTGATGAATGTTTAGGATATGTGCCTGGACCCCAGGTAGAAGATAGATAGATAGATAGATAGATAGATAGATAGATAGATAGATAGATAGATAGATAGATAGATAGATAGATGATAGATAGATAGATAGATAGATAGATAGATAGATAGATAGATAGATAGATAGATAGATAGATAGATGGCTTTTTGTCATAGAACGCTCAGAATGTAGATAGATAGATAGATAGATAGATAGATAGATAGATAGATAGATAGATAGATAGATAGATAGATGGCTTTTTGTCATAGAACGCTCAGAATGGAGTTCCTTTTTTGGATGGAACCTTATAGGGTAGGCAAGGCGGGTTGTATGAGATGTGTGAGTTCTGGCACCTTTTTCTTTTACAAAAAAGCACTGGATAGATAGATAGGTAGATAGATAAATAGATAGATAGATAGATAGATAGATAGAGAGAGAGAGAGAGAGAGAGAGAGAGATGATAGAGAGATAGAGAGAGAGAAATAGAGAAATGATAAATTGATTTAGTACTTTGATTAAAGTTTTCTTTTGCAGATTTTCTACAGTGCCTTTTCTGGTTATTGAATATCTTTATGCACGGACGTACCTTCTAAAAGAAAATATTGTATCATGAAAATATTCCTTTGTTTATTGTAATCATCTCCTACATAGTTAATAGAACATTTTTCAAAAAGTGACATGTGCAGTATTGTGTGCTGTGTTGAGGACAGACGGTGATTTTCATGAAGAGCCTCTTTGGTCTTTTACAATTTTACCATAATTATGGTAATAGTAGTGACACAATTATTGGTAATAGTAGTGACACAATTCTTGGGATAAAACTTCAATTGGCCCTAAATTGCTGGCATTTTTAAAAATATTCTTCAGAAGCAACTATTTAGATTCTTGGGAAGACTTTGATGCATATGAAGGTCAATGTCAGCTAAAGAACTGGCAGCTGTGATCTCACATTGTTACCTATATAATAATAATAATAATAATAATAATAATAATAATAATAATAATAATAATAATAATAATAATAATAATAATCTCATATAATAAATTATAATCCCAGATCCTTAGGAAAGACTTCGATAGGTGGATAAAAATTCCAAATCCAGTCTTAAACATCTGGCTGAGTGTGCAACCGACCATAAAAATAATACCGCAAATGTGCCGGTCCATTTGCATTGCTGCAATTAAATGAGATCAAAATTAAAAGAGGAGAGTTGGGGGCTGACATTTCTTTCTATGGAACCATATGGAGAGTAACTTTAATGTATATTTTTAAACTCATTTGCATTCTTTCCCAAATACTCAACAGATGGCAAGACAAATGCTAGAATTTCCAGAAAACTGAAGGCAACTCCAGATAATTAGAAATGAAGCCTACTGGTTAATGTTTCTCCCTCCCTCCCTCCCTCCCTCCCTCTCCTCCCACCCTCGCTATTAGAAAATACAAGTCAGAATTCAGGAGGTTGCAGTGATTTCAAATGCTATCTTAGTGGGAACAATCACAAAATAATGGGGGAGATTTATTAAGGACATGTGCCCCACTGATAGGATGCTAAGCAAAATTGTGATCCACCACTGTGTAGCATGTAACTCATTTTGCTGATGAAAGCTGGTTTGCAACCGTCATCTTGTTTAGGTTGTTTGGGTTGCCCCGACCCCAAACAATGTACATCTCATTGCAGCTCAGTTAAATATGCTGCTTTATAGAAGAGAACATTTTTAGCTCAGGGTTGAACTGTGGGGTCCTTGGTGCTCTCTGAGCTCGGTGATTCTCTAGCAGATGTTTCATGACCCAAATAGGGAACATCATCCGTGTTAGAAGAGAGTGGGATCTGCAGAGTGGAGAAGGGAGAAGGAGGAGGACAACTATGGGGTCCTTGGTGCTTGCTGGGGGGGGGGAAAGGAGTAGGAGGAGAAGAAGAAGAAGAAGAAGAAGAAGAAGAAGAAGAAGAAGAAGAAGAAGAAGAAGAAGAAGAAGAAGAAGAAGAAGAAGAAGAGGAGGAGGAGGAGGAGGAGGAGGAGGAGGAGGAGGAGGAGGAGGAGGAGGAGGAGGAGGAGGACACTGTGAAATCCTTATGTTGTCTGAGCTTGGTTGTTTGCTTGCAGACATTTAGGCAAGCGACTAGTAGATAAAATTAGAACAACTCCCCCATCACCACCACCTTCTAGCTCTGATGATGTTACCTAGTTGGGTAATGAAAGGTCTGCAAGAAAACCACCAAGCTCAGAGCGCACCACGGACCCCCGTCCTGCCTGTATACCTGAACGATCTGCCTTCTGCTCCAACAGTTTGAATGGTTAGGTAACCATACTGTTTCTGCCCATGGATAAATTCCTTTCATATCAACCTTGGCTTGGGAGTGACATCAATATCACTTCCATGAACTGCTTGGGGCAACACTGTGAAAAAGTGTGCCACTTCTGAGTCGGGATTTTTTTTAAAAAAACTTTCCATCCTAACCATCCTAAATCCTGGTGATTTTCCACCTAAGCAGTGAGCCGGTTAGATGTGGCTTAATTTTTTTTTAAAAAAAAATCAGCTGGGATCAGCTAAATGCGATCACCTTGCACAAAATTAGGACAATATTTCTTTCTTTAGCCTTGCGTCAACAACACCATGGTGGGTTTTTCTAACCTAGTTGTATTTGCTGAAAAAGGGGGCTTCGAACTACAGGGGAAAAAATAAGATGTAAGCCCATATTTCCTTAGTATTTTATCCCTTTGGCTTCTGAACTTTACCTTACAAACATCTATATTCTCATCATCATTTCTTCATCTTAATTTAATTGCCCTTTTAAATGACTCTTCTTTTTTTTGCATCAGAAATAAGATCAGCGACTTTTGTATAGTCTTTTGAAAGGAACAACAGCTGTCTGTTGTTGTTTTAAAAAAAATACACCAGGGAAGTTCTGATGTGTTTGTCAGACTGTGATACAAAGAGAAAAAAAAGAGAGAATTGCATTTCTCCTCAATTCTTTGAGATGGAAAGTAATCAGGCTCAGTCTGTGATCAATGGGTAGAAAAACAGAGAATCTGCCATCTAGCTCAGATCCAAGGCTTTACTTTTCTCTATTCAGGGATCTGGAACAAAAGAAAGACAGCCAATTGTGCAGCAATGAATACAGTAATGAGTTGAAAGAGAACTGGGACGGAGTGAAACTAAATCCTGAGAAGACAAAGCAACATGGTGCTTCCTGGATCCAAGATACTGATGTCTTGTTTTAGATTGGAGCTCCGTAGGCAAGCCAGAACTGGATCCCAACACTGAAAGTTTTGAAAAGATCGTGGTTGTACATAGTACTGAAATACAGGACTAAGTTTTTCAAAAGTGCAGAAATTGCTGTTAGAATAGGGCCTTGGGAATTTTGAGGAATTTAGCCAAGTTCCTGCCTGTTATGCCAGCGTATTTTTGAGGCTACCGAGGGACCTCTGGCTGCATTTAAGATTGTTGTGGGGTTTCTCGGTGTGCGTCTCTGTGTGTTGTGTCTTTGAGTCAGCATTGTCTCCTGGTGAATACCTGGGCAAGTCTCTGTGCTTTTGTTTACGGAGATTCTCAGTCATCCAGGTCCTAGTGATCCCAAAGATGCTTTTTTTTCAGGAGGCAACTGGACTTATTTTATTTTTTATTTTTATTTTAATTCCATTTATATCCCGCCCTTCTCCGAAGACTCAGGGTGGCTTACAAGCTTAGCAGTAGCCTTCATTCTATGAATATGCCTGCTTATTAGGGCTTTCACACACACACACACACCCCCAAGCGGCATTATTACAAAGTCAGCTTAATTGCCCCCAACAATCTGGGTCCTCATTTTACCTACCTCGGAAGGATGGAAGGCTGAGTCAACCTTGAGCCTGGTGGGACTCAAACCTGCACTAATTGCAGGCAGCTGGTGTTACTTAAGGAGGCATTAGCCCACTGCTCCACCAAGGCTCTTATTTGTTTTTCCTTTGAAGACGTTTCGCTTCTCGTCCAAGAAGCTTCTTCAGCTCTGATTGGATAGTCGGGAATGGTAGGATTTATTGCAGACTACAGGAACCATATGCGCTTCAGTTTGAGATGTAGACAACACAGACTCATTCCCCAACAGCCTAGGCCTGTCTTCAACAATGAAGAGACACAGACAGTGGTGGGAGTCAGCCGGTTCTCACCAGTTCGGCAGAACCGGTAGCTAATGTTTTGTTGCCCAGGCCCAGAATGGACTTCCGGAAGTGGCATCCACACAAGAGAACCAGTTGTTCACCTATTTGAATCCCACCCTTGGACACAGAGCAAAAAAAATCCAGCAGCCAAGAAGGCTCCACACCCATTTGCACCAGTCAGGTGACCCCGAGGACACAGCTTAAACCTCCAAGTGGCCTCAACGACTCTCTAAAAGAAGGCAAATGACCGGCTGTCTGCAAGGAATATAAATCCTTCCATTCCCCTCACCGTCCAGCCAGAGCTGAAGAAGCTCCTTGGGTGAAAAGCGAAACGTCTTCAAAGGAAAAACAAGAAAGTCCAGTTGCCTCTTGAAAAAGCATCTTTGGGATCTCTGTGGTGTCCTTGGTAAGATTTCAGAAGAGCTTTCCCATTGCCTCCTTCCTTGAGCTGAGAGAGAGTGGCTGGCCCAAACTCAGCCAGCTGGCTTTGTGCCTAAGATGCTAATAGAATTGATAGTGTCCTGGTTTCTAAACTGGTGCTATAACCACTACACCAAACAAGTATTTGAAAAAGCATCTCTTTATATAGCAGTCTCCCTGGGCCTTAAGGTGTTCTTGCCTGGTCCACTTGAGATGTTTCTAATATGAGTTAAGGGCTTTGTTGGGGGTGGCACCAAATTATGGGATGCCATCCATACTGAGACTTACCTAGCACCAGGTATTGTAATTGCGGGCAGTGCAATGGGTAAAGTTTCAAAATAGGGAAGCAGATTTCCCAAGGCTGTGAATGTAAATGATCCAGATTTATCTCTATCTCTTTGCTCCCTCCCTCCCTCCCTTCTCTCCTCTTTTTCACCTTCCTTCCTTCTATCCTTCCTTCCTTCCTTTTCATTCCCATTTTCTTTCCTCCCTCCCTCCCTTTTCATTTTCCTTCTTCCCTCCCTTCCTGCCTGCCTCCCTCCCTCCTTCCCTCCCTCCCTCCCTTACTTCTCTCTTTTCACCTTCCTTCCATCCATCCTTCCTTCCTTTTCATTCCCATTTTCTTTCTTTCCTCCCTCCCTCCCTCCCTTCCTTTTTATTTCCCCTTTCTTTCCTCCCTCCCTCCTTCCCTTCCTTCCTCCTTCTCTCCTTCCCTCCCTCTCTTACTTCTCTCTTTTCACCTTCCTTCCATCCATCCTTCCTTCCTTTTATTCCCATTTTCTTTCTTTCCTCCCTCCCTCCCTTCCTTTTCATTTCCCCTTTCTTTCCTCCCTCCATCCTTCCCTCCCTTCCTCCTTCCCTCCCTCTCTTACTTCTCTCTTTTCACCTTCCTTCCATCCATCCTTCCTTCCTTTTATTCCCATTTTCTTTCTTTCCTCCCTCCCTCCCTTCCTTTTCATTTCCCCTTTCTTTCCTCCCTCCATCCTTCCCTCCCTTCCTCCTTCCCTCCCTCTCTTACTTCTCTCTTTTCACCTTCCTTCCATCCATCCTTCCTTCCTTTTATTCCCATTTTCTTTCTTTCCTCCCTCCCTCCCTTCCTTTTTATTTCCCCTTTCTTTCCTCCCTCCCTCCTTCCCTTCCTTCCTCCTTCTCTCCTTCCCTCCCTCTCTTACTTCTCTCTTTTCACCTTCCTTCCATCCATCCTTCCTTCCTTTTATTCCCATTTTCTTTCTTTCCTCCCTCCCTCCCTTCCTTTTCATTTCCCCTTTCTTTCCTCCCTCCATCCTTCCCTCCCTTCCTCCTTCCCTCCCTCTCTTACTTCTCTCTTTTCACCTTCCTTCCATCCATCCTTCCTTCCTTTTATTCCCATTTTCTTTCTTTCCTCCCTCCCTCCCTTCCTTTTCATTTCCCCTTTCTTTCCTCCCTCCATCCTTCCCTCCCTTCCTCCTTCCCTCCCTCTCTTACTTCTCTCTTTTCACCTTCCTTCCATCCATCCTTCCTTCCTTTTATTCCCATTTTCTTTCTTTCCTCCCTCCCTCCCTCCCTTCCTTTTCATTTCCCCTTCCTTTCCTCCCTCCCTCCCTCCCTCTCTATTCCTTCCATCCTTGACCTTTGCCTTGACCTTCCATCCTTCACCTTTGCCTTGACCTTTGCCAAACCCATTGAACAGGGTGTTGAAATAAGGTCTAAAGTCAAATGCAACTGCTTGGCTAGAGATACTCAAGCCTTCATCACTGAATATTATGATAAGGAGTTGGACTCAATTTGTCAAGGGGTCCTAACCCCATTTGGTGTCACTTTCTAAACTCTACCCTGTAAGATGGTTGCTGTGAAGACAAAAAAAATATTTTATGCCTTTCCTAGGGATACTAGCTAAATTATTCATATGTTGGAAGACTTGACCAGGGCTGATCGGAAAACTAACGCTAGCTAGCTAACTGTCTACATTTCTGCTTGTTTTTGCTTCATTTTACGGAGAATCAGCTTTATTTCACAGGGCGCATAATGACAACAATTTCCCAAGCTATGGGTTCATTTGGCCAGCAAACATTTCCCCCCTCCCCCTTTAAGTTACTTTTAATAACTTAAAGGTAAAGGTCAAGGTTCCCCCGCACATGCGTGCTAGTCATTTCCTACTCTAGGAGCTGGTGCTCATCTCCGTTTCAAAGCCGAAGAGCCAGCGCTTGTCCAAGGACATCTCCGTGGTCATGTGGCCGGCATGACTAGACGCCAAAGGCGCACGGAACGCTGTTACCTTCCCACCGTAGTGGTCCCTATTTTCTACTTGCATTTTTATGTGCTTTCGAACTGCTAGGTTGGCAGAAGCTGGGACGAGTAACAGGCGCTCACTCTGCTACGCGGCACTCGGGATTCGACCTGCCAAACTGCCGATCTTCTGATCGACAAGCTCAGTGTCCTAACCCACTGAGCCACCGCGTCCCTTTCTTTAATCACTTAGTGACAGTTAATGTTGCACTAACGCAGGTATCAAATAGTAAATGCATTATGTACATAGCGGAGTGGAGCACCTAAATACACGGCTCTTGATGCATTTGTGTGCCTTAAAAGTTTGTAACGTGCATAAGAATGCGAAATGAGATTATGAAGGAAAAAAAAACAGAATATGGTGGGAAAAGGAAAAGAAATGTGGTTTTTTCTTTCTTTCTTTCTTCCAGATGGAAGAAATCAGAGAGATATAAACTTTAAAAGGGAAGAGTGGAAGTGTTATTGGAGACAATCCAGACGTAAATAAATTCAAGGTGACAGCATCAACCTGATGCTGGTCTCAAAAAAAGTAGGTAGGATCTGGTTACTACTTGGCTGGGAGACTGCCAGGAAATTTCACGGCAGGCACCAAGTGAGAAGGGTGGGAAATCTTCCCCGAAGAAATGAATGGCAAAACTAAATGAAATTATCCCAATTCAACTAGCTAGCGATGTCCAGGGATCCCAGGTGGAAATTTGGGAAATCAAAACAGCCTCTGGAAAAAAAAAGTTTTGGCAAAACATGTGCCCTGTTGCCAAGAACACTGTATGGATTTGTCCATGACTCACCAGGAATCTAGTTTAACTTGAAGGCGAGATGACTCCAATATTTTTTTTAAAAAATCATTAGAAGATTTAAAGATCTTTCAGAACATTGTGTACTGTTTTCTTGAGGGCCTTTGCTCATCTCTTTACATGCAACCCCCTAAAAACTCACTGTTTGTGGCTGCACTGAAGATCCTGCGTAATGATAATTAACTTCTCCTCTATTTTGGGGGAACTTGGTGGAAATGCATCTGAAAATCCATTTGGTTCTTGGAAATAATCCAGAGGATTAGTTTTCATCCGTTGCTTCTAGATTATCTAGAAGATATAATCTAGATCAGACATGTCAAACACAAAGCCCGGGGGCCAGATCTGGCCCGCGAAGTGGTTTCATGTGGCTCCCGAAGCCATCCTGGAAACAGTGAGGGAATGGCCCCCACTGCCTTGGCCCTGGCCCAGAGACCCTCCTTCTGCCAGAGACCCCCAGATCTGTCCCACTCCTGCCCAGGCCCCCATACGCACCCTTGATGCGAACGATATAGAGCTGGCCATGCCCACCCAGTAGGCCATACGCACTCTAGCCACGCCCATCCAGTAGGCCACGCCCACCCTGGCCACACCCACCCAGCCCCCTGAGGGCAACCGCAAGGCTGATGTGGCCCTCAATGAAATTGAGTTTGACACCCCTGATCTAGATAATCTCTTCTAGATAAACTGGAAGCAATGGATGGAAACTAGTCAAGGAGACAAGCGACCTAGAAATAAGGAGAAATTTACTGGCAGTGAGAACAGTTAATCAGTGGAACGGCTTGCCTCCAGGAATTGTGGTTGCTTCAACACTGGAGGTTTTTAGGAAGAGACTGGACAGCCACTTGTCTGAAATGGTATAAGGTCTCCTGCTTGAGCAGGGGGTTGGACTAGAAGATCTCCAAGGTCCCTTCCAACTCTGTTATTTTGTTATTCTGTTAAGAATGGTGAGCAAGAACAAAACAGCACAATGTCAACAAAAGCAAGGCAAGACAAAGCAAGCCTGCTGAACATGGTTTTTGGAATTCTCACCTAACAAGTAGACACGAGAGGCCTCTTCATGTTCCTCGGGGCCGTGAGAAGAATATCACGTGCTGGTTCTGTGGGTTAATCTGAGTTTCTGGCCTTTCTTGGGTTGCCTCGATGGGTGAGCATATTGGCTCAGAAACACGTAATGGGGGGAAGGAGGAAGAGAGCAAGTTAGGATGGTAACCTCACCGACTTCTCAGGTTTTGCCCCATGATCTTTCCCAGAAGGATGCATTGGAGGCATTTTTGTTATTGTTGTTGTTGTTGTTGTTGTTATTGTTGTTGTTGTTGTTGTTGTTGTTATTATTATTATTATTATTATTATTATTATTATTATTATTATTATTATTATTATTATTATTATTTTGCAGCCCCTGACTCGATCCAGATCAATAAAGGAGAATATTTGTAGCTCAGGCTTGAAATGTGGGGTCCCCGGTGCTCTTTGAGCTTGGCGGTTTTCCTAAATATGTTTCATTACCCAAACTAAGTAACACCATCATTGCTAGAAGGGAGGGAGAGTTTGCAGGGAGGAGGAGGAGGAGGAGGAGGAGGAGGAGGAGGAGGAGGAGGAGTGTGAAGTCTGGTGCTCTCTGAGCTTGGTGGTTTTCTTGCAGACATTTCGGCAAGCCGCTAGTAGGTAAAATGGGAGCACCCCCCTTCCTTTTAGCACTGATGATGTTACCTAGTTGGGTAATGAAACACCTGAAAGAGTGCAGTCAGAGAGCACCAAGCACTCCTCAGATCCAGTTCATTTTTGAATGTGAGCGTTGTTTTGCTGGCTTCTCCAAAACGCCAGATTTGGTTGTATTCACTTCCGCAGTTTGGTGGGTTAGGAAGAATTTTTTAAAAAAGCAAACGAACTACCTTCTCTTTTTTTCCCCCCTCTCCCCCTCTCTTTCCTAAGCCAGCCTTTTAAAGCCAAGCCTGCTTTTAAGCCAGATGCTCCTTGGCAATCCAGTAGCCGGCTTGGGGGGGGAGGGGCGCTCAGAGCCAAAGAGCCGAAATCACAGGAACGGCTCCTGCCAGATGTGTTTGCTAACGGCGAAGCACTGGGGATTAAGAAAAGGCTGGAAAAGGCCTGGGATGATAAAACACATTTTAAAAGGCAGATCCCCCCCCCAACCCGAAAGCTAATTATAATTTATGTGTCATTTCATTCGTTTTCATACAGCTGCATTTCCCCACCCCACCCCATTAAGCCCCCAACATTGGGATGGCACAGATCCAACCGTACTGGAGGTATTCGTTTAAAAATGACGACTTGTTCTCAGCAGTAAATCTATTCTTGCTGGTGCTTAAGATGAGGAGAGGGAGGCTGTAGTAACAGCTCAGACAGATACATTGAGCAAATTCAGAGGCATCCCAAAAAGAGATGCAATTTTCTTCTGGTTTTAACTTTTGCGACTTTTTGCATTGGGGGACAGAGGGGGGGGGGAAAGAGAGGCTTTTAACGGAATCAGTACAGCTAGTCTCGACTTACACCAGTTCGTTTAGTAACCATTCAAAATTATAAGGCACAGAAAAAAAATGACTTATGACCATTTTTCACACTTACGACTGTAGCAGCATCCCTGCAGTCACGAGGTCAAAATTCAGATGCTTGGCACTGACTCACATTTATGACAGTCGCAGTATCCCAGGGTCACATGATCCCCTTTGGCAACCTTCTGACGAGCAAAATCAATGGGGAAAGCCGGATTCACTTAACAGCCGAGTTACTACCTTAACAGCTGCAAGTGATTCGCTCATAGTGCTAGAGCAGCGATAAAGCAGTTAAAATCACAGAAGAGAGAAGAGTCCATCCAGCCACTTGAATCTGAGGTCCTGGCTCTTGGTAACTACATAAAACTACATATAAACAGTCCAGAAGTTATCTATATCAGCAATCTGCATCACTGCACGGTAGGCAGTGTTACCTATTTTGGAAGCTGTGTGTCAACTCTGCTAACATTGGGTGTTCTTGCTTTAACAACAGATGGAAATGTAGCCATCTTTTCTCTTTCGCTTTTAGAGTTAGATGATGCTGGGAGGGGGAATGTGGATGAGAATCTAGTTAGTCATGACAACAATAACTCAGCCTTAGGAATCAAGGTTATTGAGCCCAGAGCTGATAAAGATTTGGCAGGGCTGGAGAGCTGGGGAGAAAGCCCAGTGCTTCAAGCTAATTGGGGAATGTGATTTATGACTGTTAATTTAAGGAGGGAATTGTGCTTTGCTACTTAGTGCAGTGGTTTTTTTTCAGTTTTTGGGCTTAACTATGTAGTGCTGAAGGGATGTGGTGGCTCAGTGGGTTAGGACACTGAGCTTGTCGATCAGAAGGTCGGCAGTTTGGCGGGTTGAATCTCGAGTGCCACATAACAGAGTGAGCGCCTGTTACTCGTCCCAGCTTCTGCCAACCTAGCAGTTCGAAAGCATGTAAAAATGCAAGTAGAAAAATAGGGACCACTATGGTGGGAAGGTAACAGCATTCCGTGCGCCTCTAGCACCTAGTCATGCCGGCCACATGACCATGGAGATGTCCTCGGACAAGCGCTGGCTCTTCGGCTTTGAAACGGAGATGAGCACTGGCCCCTAGAGTTGGAAACGACTAGCACGCATGTGCAGGGGAACCTTTACCCTTACCTATGTAGTGCCAATACTTTGTTTCCTGAATAAAAAATTCATCTAAGGTAAACAATGCCTCGAAGTTCTTTTAAAGAGTTTCATCTGTCGGAACCATGCCACTGTGTGCGGGTAGGTGTGTTTGTGATTTATTTATTTATTTTACAATTTTTAATTCTACCTAGTTTGTTTGTTTGTTTTTCACGTAATAAAAAAAGCCCATAAAATTTTAAGTAATGTGATCTTGAAACACCTCAGAAGTGGTGCTGGTGTAATTCACAGAATAACAGTGTTGAAAGGGACCGTGGAGGTCTTCTAGTCCAACCCCCTGCACAAATAGGAGACGCTATACCATTCTGGACAAATGGCTGTTGTTAGTGTAATCATTTGCACGAAAATTCTTCTGAGTTCAGTGAGGCTCCATCTCTGGGCTGCAGCTAGTAATTTGCCACAGTTTGCTCTATAGGTGCTTCTTTATTGGTCCTGTGTCTAACAGCTTCACTGCTAATAATTGTGTTAAGGCCACACTTCCTGTGATAATCAAGCAGCGGGCACCACACACAAACCTCAATCACCCCATGTATTACTTCCCTTCTGTAAAGTCAACACACCACTTGACTGAGATCTCAGTCTGTCATACTTACTTATAACCAGATGTGCCTGAGAGTTTAATTAAAGGCCTGACTTTGTTGGTAAGAAATAATCTTCCTTAATTACCTGCTTTATCAAACCTGGGTTTTTAGAGTTGTATCGTAATTAAAACTGAAAGCATTTTCTCCTAGATTTTGTGGGGCTCAGATTTTGGAAGGTGGAGACAGTTTTGTTCAGCACCTACGTTTTCAAATATGGTTTGATTTGACCTGGAAACCTAAAAGGATCACCTCAGAATTGAATGCCCAGATATTCCCACTTTAGAAATCGGAAGGAAGATGTACCAGTTTGTTAATGCAAACTCTTGACCTGGTTCAGTTGCTTCCTGTGAATGCAGAATTTGGAGCAAAACATCTTTTTTGGTGCAAACTTAATGCAACAGTGTTTGGTGGTTTGAAAGAAGCAGGCTGGAAATAAATTGTAAACTGGAGTCAAAATGGTGTTGCAAACAGTTTTCAACCCTGAAGAACAAACCAGAACAAAACAAACCCATTAAACTCTTTTTTCCCCCTCTAAGGTTCCATTTATTTATACCCAAAATCTAATGCAAATATAATACAGGTCTCACTTTATTTTTTTTAAGGGTTTGTGATTCGCTTATAAAAACACCCCAGGGCAGTTTGCCATATTTCTTTCTTTAAATACAAAACAAAAACACAGCAATAAAAGCAATAAAAAAACAACTCAGGATTTAAATCGGGGCGGTTGAAATGGTGAAAAACCAGCCACAGAGGTGAATTTTTACCCGTACGCCTTGGCAAAATAAAGGGGGAGACTTCTTTTCAAAAAGGTGCTCGCTTGCCGATGTAATGTAAGCCGTTTTGCAGAGAGCCAGTCTCTCTGATAAGCCAGCTTTAAGCCATCCAGGGCTTTAAAGATAACACACTTGCTGGGGTGTCAGAAAGTTCAGAAAGTTGATCAAGATTTCCACAAAGCAACCTTTTACCGGGCACACTCCTGCCTAGGCTGCTCTCAGCGATAACAGGAGCAGAAAAAAAATGTCCTGGACCATAATTACTGCTTTAGAAAGCACCCGGATAAGTGGATTAGTTCAGCAGCTCTCTCTCACACACACCAAAAGACTCTGCTCCTAGATGCAGCCACCCCAAATTGTGAAGGACCCCTTGCTGCTTAGTTTCTGCCTTTGTGCCTTCCCCCCAAGGCAAGCGAGGGCCATTGCTTTGACTCATGATGTCATTCTGTAATTCAATCTTATAGTTTGTGTAGCAGCACTGTGCCCTCTAACAATAACAGAGTTGGAAGGGACCTTGGAGGTCTTCTAGTCCAACCCCCTGCTCAGGCAGGGAGACCCTATACCAGACATGTCAAACACAAGGCCCAGGGGCCGGATCCGGCCCGCGAAGCAGTTTCATGCGGCCCGCGAAGCCATCCTGGAAACAGTGAGGGAATGGCCCCCGCTACCTTGGCCCTGGCCCAGAGACCCTCCTCCTGCCAGAGACCCTCAGATCTGTCCCACTCCTGCCCAGGCCCCCATAGGCACCTTTGATTCGAACGATGTAGAGCTGGCCACGCCCACCCAGTAGGCCATACGCACTCTAGCCACGCCCACCCAGTAGGCCACACCCACCCTGGCCATACCCACCCGGCCCCCTGAAGGCAACTGCAATGCTGATGCGGCCTTCAATGAAATTGGGTTTGACACCCCTGCCCTATACCATTTCAGACAAATGGTTGTCCAGCCTCCAGTGATGGAGCACCCACAGCTTCTGAAGGCAAGCCCTTCCACTGATTCATTGTCCTCGCTGTTAGGAAGTTTCTCCTTAATTCCAAGTTGTTCTCTCCTTGATTAGTTTCCAACCATTGCTTCTTCTCCTGCCTTTGGAAGACAAGGGTGCTTTGGAGAAAAAGGTGACCCCCCCCTCCCCCTCTTCTTTGTGGCAGCCCATCAGGTACGTATCAGAATACAAAATAACAGAATTGGAAGGGACCTTGGGAGATCTTCTAGTCCAACCTCCTGCTCAAGGGGGCGACCCGATACCATTTCAGATAAAGGGTTGGTCTTCTTAAAAGCCTCCAGTGAACGAGCACCCACAACCTCTGAAGGCAAGTTCTTCCACTGATTAATTGTTCTTACTGTCTGGAAATTTCTTTATTTATTTCAGGCTGCTTCTCTCCTTGAATAGTTTCCATCCTTTGCTCCTTGTCCTGCCTTCGGGTGCTTTGGAGACTAGCTTGACTCCCTCTTCTTTGTGGCAGCCCCTGAGAGATTGTGGCAGCCCTCTAGTTTATTATGGGAACCTAGATGGGTGGGAATTTCTTCTCCAGAGCAGGCAGCAAAAAAAATAGGGGATTCATCTCCTCTAAGAAAGGGAAATCTTCACACTTGTAATTATGCAGAATAATCCTAGATAAAGCAGCAATTCCTCCTTGTTAATGCAGTAATGGTGTAATTCTGGTCTTAGACATTTCCTTTTTATGCCTTTGCCATTAAGGGCAATTTTAAAAGAGGGGAGAGAAATAATTGCTAATTATCCATGCACTATTAAAAAAACAACCCAATCCCTTCTCACGGTGGATTTTTCTCTTTATCTTCCTTATTTCGTTTAAAAAAAAAACCTGCAATTTTTCCATGTATCAGCAAGGCTCCCCCCTCCCAGTGTCCTTTCCTCAACCCAGCAGAAACACTGCATAAAATTTAATAGCAAACAACAACCTAGAGATTACGGCGCAGAACGGCTGGAAGATTGTTTTTAAAACCCGTATGATTCCGTATTGTTTTAGAGGCTTTTAAAGGGGCCTTGGCTGTAAGTGGGTTCATTTCGGTTTTATAGCACCTTGAGGAGAAGAGCGAAAATCTCAACCTAGAGATCCCCAGGATTTCTGCTCCAAGAGAAATATAAAAATCCAGGGCATTTATTGCATCTGCTCTTCAGCTCGTGCAAGCCGGTATAAATTCCTTCTCAGAATGGGCAAGGGCACCATCTTGCAAGCATTATCCCAAGTGAGCTGCAAGCTTGCTAATAAGAGTCCAGAAAGTCCCAAAATGGAGGGAAAAGGATGTCTCACCCCTGAGCTGTAGCTGAGACTGGCAAGGCTGATGCTAAACTTCCCAGATTATCCTGAAGTCCCAAGGAAAAAGTTGGAGGCATCCACAGATTGATTGCTTGTGTTCACCCTTAAGACCCCGACAGAATAAGAGAGTTGGGAGGGACCTTGGAGGTCTTCTAGTCCAACCCCCTGCTCAACCAAGAGACCCTATACCATTTCAGACACTGGTTGTCCAATCTCTTCTTTAAAACCTCCAGTGTTGGAGCACTTATGACTTCGGAAGGCAAGACGTTCCACTGATTAATTGTTCTCACTGTCAGGAAATTCCTCCTTAGTTGTAAGCTGCTTCTCTCCTTGATTAGTTTCCATGCGTTGCTTTTTGTCCTGCCTTCAGGCGCTTTGGAGAATAGCTTGACTCCCTCTTCTTTGGGGCAGCCCCTGAGATACTGGAAGACTGCTATCATGTCACCCCTCGTCCTTCTTTTCATTAGACTAGACATACTCTTTCTAGAAGGGACGCGGTGGCTCAGTGGGTTAGGACGCTGAGCTTGTCGATCAGAAGGACAGCAGTTTGGCGGGTCGAATCCCGAGTGCCGCGTAACAGAGTGAGCGCCTGTTACTCGTCCCAGCTTCTGCCAACCTAGCAGCTCGAAAGCACATAAAAATGCAAGTAGAAAAATAGGGACCACTACGGTGGGAAGGTAACAGCGTTCTGTGCGCCTTTGGTGTCTAGTCATGCTGGCCACATGACCACGGAGACATCCTCGGACAAGCACTGGCTCTTTGGCTTTGAAACGGAGATGAGCACTGGCCCCTAGAGTTGGAAACGACTAGCACGCATGTGCGGGGGAACCTTTTTACTCTTTCTAGAGTCTCAACATCTTTTTTATATCGTGGTGACCAAAACTGGATGTAGCTTCCAAGTGTGGCCTTACCAAGGCATTGTAAAGCGGTATTAACATTTCATGTGATCTTGATTCTATCCCTCTGTTAATGCAGCCTAGCACTGTGTTGGCTTTTTTGGCAGCTGCCGCAGACTGCTGGCTCATATTTAAGTGATTGTCCACTAGGACTCCGAGATCCCTCTCGCAGTTACTACTGTTGAGCCAGGTACAACCTATTGTAAATGACGGAGAATTGGGGTATGCAAACATTGGCTTGTCTGTGCCAAAGGCACACAGAATGCTGTTACCTTCCCACCGTAGTGGTCCCTATTTTTCTACTTGCATTTTTACGTGCTTTCGAACTGCTAGGTTGGCAGAAGCTGGGACGAGTAACAGGCGCTCACTCTGTTACGCAGCACTCGGGATTTGACCCGCCAAACTGCCGACCTTCTGATCGACAGGCTCAGCGTCCTAACCCACTGAGCCACCGCATCCCTATTCTACAGTTATAGAAGATGCCAAACATCCAAACTCTTCTGCATTTTCAAACTAAGGAGAACCAACTGACCGCAGAATAATAAAAAATAATCAGTAAGCTAAGTCTCTATGGAGATTCTCAGTCATCCGGGTGATGGTTACCCCCAAAGTCCTTTTTTCAAGAGGCAGATGGACTTCCTTGGTTTTTCTCTGAAGACCTTTCACTTCTCATCCCAGAAGCTTCTTCAGCTCCGAGAGAAGAGAGTCGAAGAGAGAACTGGAGAAGCTCCTTGGTTGAGAAGCGAAAGGTCTTCAAAGAAAAACGAGAAGGTCCAGTTGCCTCTTGAAAAAAAGCAGCTTTGGGGACAATGATAGCTGTCCACTTTGCAGGATTTTGGATCGGTGGGTTATGCCGAAACTGCTTCGGTCTTTAACAGCAAAGGGGTAGCATGACTCACAGAGTTACGGATTCATTTTTCTAATCTACCCTGAAACAAATTCAGCCTCGGGCTTTATAAGGAGGCAACGCTTCACTAACTTTCTGATCCAGCCGAGCCATAACAAATAGACATCGCTGTATGTCTTGCAATATCAGTTTACATCCTCTGCCCGAGTACTCTGTTTTTTTTTCTTTCTTTCTCTTTTTAGTTATACTGTTTAAAGAAGCTTATTCATTTCCGAGGGATCTCCTGGGATTTGGCCCAGGACTGGTTATTTGGCCTGTGTGTTTCTTCATTTCCCTATAATAAATTGTCCTAAAGTGTACTAGCTAAATCAGGGATCAAACGTTGCAGCAGTGGGTGAAAGTATAACAGACGGGTCATTGTTGCTCATATTTTATTTCCTTTCATTTTTGTTCGGCTGCCACTTCTGTTATTTTTATTGATCGAGATTCTTCTTCGTCGGCCCGCAATGTGTACATTACCTTGGTACTCAACTGCTTTGAAACTCATTGAATTTGGTACTCAACACACAAGCTAGAACTTGTCGGTGTCAGCTGCCTTGTGACTCACTACATTGTTCTTTATGGGAAAAATTTGTTTGGTAGTCATCATTATGGGTACTTAACCAATTAACGACTACTCCCAAGGTACTAGTCCTCAACGTATGACCACAATTGAGCCCAAATTTTCTGTCGCTGAATGGGACCTTTGTTGAGTGAGCTTTGCCCCATTTTACAACTTTTCTTCCCACAGTTGTTAAGTGAATCACTGCAGGTGTTAAGTTAGTAACACGCTTGTCAAGTGAAAGTGGCTCCCCCCACTGACTTTGCTTGCCAGAAGGTCGCAAAAGGGGATCACGTGACCCCGGTACACTGCAACCATCATAAATATGAGTCAGTTGCCAGGCATCTGAATTTTGATCATGTGACCACAGGGATGCCACAATAGTTGCAAGTGTGAAAAATAGTCCTAAGTCACTTTTTTCCAGTGCTGATGTAACTTTGATCGGTCACTAAGTGAACCATTGTAAGTGGAGGAGAACCTAACAGATCCCACCTCTCACCAGCACAAAAGAACGATTTTGATTCGCTGATGAGTGTCTTGAGATGCAGCTTTATTGTTTCATGCTATTGCTAAGTTACAGCGGCTGTAAATGGCGTTTTTATTCTCGTTTTAGCTGTAAGTGCTCGGCCTCTTTGCTTAAAGAATGAATTTAATTCAATCCACCCAAGTTCTCACCAACGACCATCTCTTTCATCTGCCGCCCTGCATGGCCGGACCCAACATTTTATTTTCTTGTTTTCATAGTTTTGAGACTATTTATTCCACTAATAAAAGGGACGCGGTGGCTCAGTGGGTTAGGACGCTGAGCTTGTTGATCAGATGGTCGGCAGTTTGGCGGGTTGAATCCCGAGTGCCGCATAGCAGAGTGAGCGCCTGTTACTCGTCCCAGCTTCTGCTAACCTAGCAGTTCGAAAGCACGTAAAAAATGCAAGTAGAAAAATAGGGACCACTACGGTGGGAAGGTAACAGCGTTCCGTGCGCCTTTGGCGTCTAGTCATGCCGGCCACATGACCACAGAGACATTCTCGGACAAGCGCTGGCTCTTCAGCTTTGAAACAGAGATGAGCACTGGCCCCTAGAGTTGGAAATGACTAGCACGCATGTGCGGGGGAACCTTTACCTTTACCTTTTTTATTCCGCTAATGGTTTTGATTTACAGGAAATTTGAGCAAAAAAAACACATAAATGAGCAAAACAGCGGCAAAACATTTCGGAGAGCTACAATGTACTCTGTTTCTCCTCCCCCTCCAGGCCATGTCGATCTGCTGCTCCCTGGGTGGTCCAACAGAATTCATCTAGAATTCGCACTTCCAGTTGCAAATTATATGTTTCTTGAAAAATGTCGGACCACCTCTGGAGTGGCCAGATCAGCATATTCTAGAGGTGGAAGGGAATATTCAGAGCTAGCTGACATATTTTATTTTAGAGAAGGGAGGTGGCACACGTACCTATTGGCATGCAGCTTTTTTCCAAACCTGCGATGTATACCTTTAAGCTGCATCTTTAATGATGGATACACTCATACCCCTAAGTGCAGACTCCGGTACCCAGTGGTGGGATTCAAATATGTGAACAACCGGTTCTTTGTGTGGATGCCACTTCTGGAAGTCCGTTCTGGGCCTGGGCAACAAAAAATTAGCTACCAGTTCTGCCCAAGTGGTGCGAACCGGCTGAATCCCACCACAGCCTGTACCGCTTGCCCACAAAGGCCTCTGCTCAAGTACAGCTGGTTTGTAAGATGCAAAAAAAAAAAGCCCAGTTAAAATTTCACTAAAGCTTCATTAAAAAGCACCTTGATAAAAACATCTCCCCAATTCATGTGCCAAAAATGCGCCTCCCGTCAAAACAGTTTTGCCGGGCAGCAGAAGAATAAATGAAAAGGCATTTGCACCACCTCTCTTACTAGGGAATTGGCAAAAGCTGTCTTCTGCAATTCGTAGCCTAAGCAGGTCTGTAAAAGTCATAAAACTTTTCCAATAGATAGCCTCATAGTTAGGCAACCGTATGTAGTAGCTCTGTCTTCGGTTGCTTAACTAAATCGCTTAACTGCCAGCAGTTCTGAATTTTGTCTGGAGGCAAAACTGGTATGTGCCTTATAAACAGTAATATTCAGAGCCAGATAAACCTTCAGAACATTTGCCAAAGATGACCTTAGATAAACCATGCTAATATATTCTGATTAGGGTGAAGCTAATATGTGTCCCTGTGCAATAGCAGATTTCCCAAACTTAATGCAGCGCATTGAATAGCCTAAATTGTGCAAATACATACATTTCGATTCCTTTATCTCCAGTGACTTTTGTTTTCTCTTTTGCTATTCTTCCTTCCAAGAACAAATGTTTCTTTCCTCTCTTCATCCTTTTCTTCCTTTTGGCTATTTCAGAGGGAAGCAAGGAGGGAAATTGTGTGCATGCCAACGTGTTTTTTTGTACTGGATATTTTTGAAGCCGGTGGTAATTTGTGTCTGCGATTGCAGAGAGGAGATCTGTAAAATTTTATAAATCTGGTATCTTATTTTCCAGGCAATTAATTCTGGTTAGTACTTCTATCGTTTAAATGACATAATCTTTTTTCCCCTTGGGTTGATCTTCATTTCGAATATGATTTCTGAAAAATGAATCTATACATATGGAAATTCTCTCTCTCTCTCTCTCTCTCTTTCTCTTTCTCTGTGTGTGTGTGTGTTTGTGTTTGTGTGTGTGTGTGTGTGTGTGTGTGTGTGTGAGAGAGAGAGAGAGAGAGAGAGAGAGAGAGAGAGAATTTCCATATGTATAGATTCATTTTTCAGAAATCATATTTGAAATGAAGATCAACCCAAGTCCTTTTGCGACTTTCTGACCAGCAAACTCAATGGGGAAGCCACTTAACGACCAGGTGGCTAACTTATCAACTGCAGTGATTCACTTAATAACGATGGCCAGAAAGGTCGTCAAATGGGGCAAAACTCTTAACAAATGTCTCGCTTCCCTACAGAAATGTCGGGCTCCGTGGTGGTCATACACCGAGGACTGCCTGTATACTCTTTGCCTTAGGGACTGGATGACCCTGTTCCAAGCTTTCCTTAAGTTCATTAAAATGACTTTGAGGCGTCCCAAGTCAGGTGGCTGGGGTGGAAAATTTTGAGGGGGAAATGCAACGTCTGTCTTCTCAAGAGGGCCTGGGCCACCCCTTGAAAGAAGCGGCGTTAGGTCCCCAAATAATTATTGTTTTACTTGCATATATCCTCTTGTGCTTTTGTTTTCGGGGCCTGCCACTCTGCTGGGGAGAAGGCGGGATATTTGCTTTCGCTTGGGGCAACGTTCGCTTTCTGCTTTTCCTCTCCCGCTTTCATCCCCCTGAGAAAGGAACGTGTCTCCTTTATCAGGGAGACGGTTACAGAGAAACAAAAGCTGGAGAAGACCTTGAGATGGGCGCCAACTGGGCCAGTTGCCCGCACATCATTGCCACCTGTCGATCGGCTGGATTTCAAATGGGACATTGTGACTTTGGTGAGAGGAGGAATATCGCCGGTTTAATTACTGTACCGTTTGAGCGGGATTTTCCCCAGATCTCGCCTTGACTTCCCTGCTGTCCCTAACCCCTAACAAAAGTTTCCTTTTGAGACAACGCCTGTTTCAAGAGTTCTGCTTTCCTGGGCGCTTAGCTGAGGTGGGTCCTTACAAACGGTCAAGCGAACCATCTCGCCCGTCAGCAACTGTCAAATACGTCTCCGCGGTGGATTTCAAACAACGCCTCCAAACGTTTGGCCTCCAAGAACAACGGTGTGTGTGTTTGTGTGTGTGTGTGTGTGTGTGTGTGTGAAATTAAATTGTATCAGACAGTAATAGAATAAATATTAAACGGTGCCCTAGAGTCCTCATTACTTGCAAGACAGACCCCCACCCGCCTCAACACAATTACGCCGACGACACCTCATTAAATGCTGTGATTTCCAGCTTGCTGTTCCTCGTCCCTAACAGCGTGACATTGTTTGGGTCCGTCTGTGCTTAGCGTTTTTGTTAGCAACGTATTCGAAACCGGTAGGAAGCTACCGGACAACAAAAGGAACCTTCTGAATTATGGAATGATTAATTATTTAATCTGCCTGAGTGTCTTTTTTTTTTTTTTTTGCATTTTGCAGCTTTCTCTCTCTCTGTCATTTTTTCAAGCACGGGGTATCATTCATCAGCCGGCGTTTTCCATGTGACAAAAGACAGGTTGATTTAATGGGTTGCCTTCAGGTAACTTTAGCACTACTCCCTGACCTGTTGAACAAGCTTTGGTGATTGATCATGCACAGCACGGCTGTCAAGGTCCAAAACTTTCATTATCTGTAAAAGCAAGGAAGGCAGATTCCTTAAGGGGTTCTTTCAAAGATCAATATTGTTTGTCTTCTCAACTCCTTCGTTTCTACCAATATTTATTTATTTATTTATTTTATTTTATTTTATTGAATTTATATACCGCCCTTTCCCAAAGGACTCAGGGCGGTTTACAGGGTACTTAAAACATTGATACAAAAATGTTAAACGATTAAAAAGATTAAATTTAATCCCTGAAAAAAATATTTTAAAACCCCAATTAAAACTCTCAGCCTGGGCCGGAAAGCTCAAAGAGTCAGATCTTCAGGTCCCGGCAAAATGAACGAAGGTCAGGGGCAGTCCTAAGCTCCGTGGGCAGCTGGTTCCAAAGGGCAGGCGCACCCACTGAGAAGGCCCTACCCCTGGGTGTTATCCGCCGGCAATCTTTTACCGCCGACACCCTGAGAAGGCCCTCCCTGTGGGAGCGCACTGGACGAAGGGAACTTGATGCCGGCAGCAGGTGTTCCCTCAGATATCCCGGACCCAAGCCATATGTCCATATGTCCCAAAGAGGCTTCTTCGAAGGCAACTGGTCTTTGTTTTTCCTTGAAGACATTTTCACTTCTCATCCAAGAAGCTTCTTCAGATCTTCAGACATTTTACTTCTCATCCAAGAAGCTTCTTCAGATCTTCAGACATTTCGTTTCTCATCCAAGAAGCTTCTTCAGTTCTTGAGAAGCGAAACGTCTTCAAGGAAAAACAAAGTCCCTGTTGCCTCTTGGAAAAAGCACCTTTGGGACAACCATCGCCTGGATGACTGGGAATCTCCACAGACATTCTACCAAAATGGTAGGCCCTCACTACCACTAGCCCCCTTGAGATTGCTAAGAAGTAAAAAAAAATGGTCTGCTTTTACATCCAGTATCTTCTATGTATAGACGTGCTTATCAACGTCTATGGAGATACTCAATCATCTAGATCAGGGGTCTTCAGACTTGGCCCTTTTATGACTTGTGGACCTCAACTCCCAGAATTCCTCAGCCAGGCACACTGACTGAGGAATTCTGGGAGTTGAAGTCCACAAGTCATAAAAGGGCCAAGTTTGAAGACCCCTGATCTAGATCGTGGTTGTCCCAAAGGTGCTTTTCTTGGGGGGGTTTCCTTCCTTCATTCAAGAAGAGTATGACTAGCATCGCAGAATCTGCCTGAGAAATAGCTACTGTGTGAATATATACATGCATCTTTAAACCATTTGTAAGCAAATGGAGAAAGTGGCAGCTGATAGGGATAGAGAAGCAGTGATTTCCTGAAGGGGTGCTGGGGAGGAGTGGGGACAGGCAGTTTTGTTTGTGTACAAGTGTACGAGAATAAGAAGACCCAAAGACAGCCCATCATCAGGTGTGGCATCTCAGCCTATACTTCTTAGTTGGTGACATGGTTATCAGCAACTATCCTCAATTCTGGCCCAGCTAGGCGTGATTTTTAGAAAGCAAATAGAATGTTAAAACACAGACTTAATTTCCCGAATTTCTTCGTGGGCTGCTAGCTGTGCTGTTTAATTTTTGACCATCCCACAATTTCTAATATCCCACAGAACGAGTCTATAGTGCAAACCCACACTTTTCCCTGGGGTGACCCTACGTAACAACGAGGGTACACGTTTAAGCATTCTGACATTTACTAGCCCAGTATCACTTGATCAGTATCAGATCAGAAGTGAAGAATTCTTCCAATTCAGTCAGTTCAGCTGTGAAACAAAGCATGCCATATTATGCTGCAACCTCTCGACGTTTTCCATTCAACATTTTATGCTAGTTTAGCCCGCATATTTTTATTTCCATTCTATCCAAATCTCCTAGGAAAATAATAATAATAATTATTGGCTGTCCATTATTCTCAGCTCCAGATATGGCTGGCTGCTTTCCCCTCTAGGCATTGCATTTATTTTAGCCATCACATTTCTTGATGCCGTCTGTTCCTTATCTGGACAGGAAGCTGGTGCATAACTTTGCTGCTCTCATCAGCGCCGGAACTCATTTATTCCTGAAAGTGCAATGTTATTAAGTGCCAATTGTGTTCACTTTACCGAACACCGTAACACACATAACTAGACAAGTTGTGCTGTATGGCGTCAACGTGAAGAAGAGTTCAATCAAATTGGCACGATAGTGCAATGTGTTCATCTTTAAGAAGTTACAATGCCAAAGACATCTTTGGCGGTAGATGTTGCGAAGGGACATTATAAAGTGATCTCATCCGATCTCCTATAAAACTTGTCGAGTTCATTACCAAAGAGTTAAGCCCAGACCTACAATCCTAGGGTGGAGCTCATAGGAGGAAGAGAAAGCAACGTGAATGCAAAATATGCCCACTCCATGGGTCAGAGACCAGAATAAACTTAGGAATCCAACAACTGGAAGATCGATCAACAGACAGGAAACTGATACAGAGGTAATCCTTGACTTACGTTCACAATGGGGCCCCAAATTTGTGTTGCCAAATGAGGTGGCTGCTAAGTAAATTTTGCTCCATTTCACCACCTTCCTGGCCACATCTGTTAAGTGAATCACTGCAGCTGTTAAGTTAGCAACCCACTTGTGAAGTGGATCTGGCTTCCCCCTTGACTTTGTTTGTCAAAAGGTCGCAAAAGGGGATCACATGACCCCGGGACACTGAAGCCGTCATGAATATGTGTCAGTTGCCAAGCGTCTGAATTTTGCTCACGTGACCATAGGGATACCCACAACTTTCATCATTGTGAAAAACGGTCACGACTCACTGTTTCCAGTGCTGTTGGAACTCTGAAGGGCCACTAAATGAACGGTTGTAAGTCGAGGACTGCCTGTCGTGTCAAAGGGGATCCCACCAAAAATGGCGTCAAAGAACACCTGTCTTCTAGAAAGCTTGGGAAATTGGCTTCCGGGTCTTTCTTTCCACATGACGGAAGGACTGTCTTTGCTCTTGTCCTTCGTCGCCTTGTGTCTGAGCTTCACACTAGGCGGCCCCGGCCTATAACTCCCTCCAGAGAGATTAGCGCCTGTGCTGGATGTTCCTCATTAGCAAAAGTGTCTTTCTCTGCCGGGGAAGAGCCAATCTGCTCTTCCTCAGCAGTCCGACAGTCTGTCAAGTTCACCTCAGGTTCAGTTCACGTCTTCTTTCTCTGCCTCTGAAGAAGCTGTGTGTTGTGGCCCCGATCCCTGCGCCTGTCCTAACCGAGGAAGAGGACTCTGAGGATGATGGGGAGGAACTGGCAAGGCCTCCCTCTCCGGGGCCCTCCTCTCTGGCAAGGCCTCCATCTCCATCTGGAGGCGGAGAGGAGCAGCCTGGGAGCAGCCAGGTTGGGAGGGAGCTCGAGCAGCTGCAGCAGTCTAGCGAAGATGACTCATGGCTAGACCCTCGAGAAAGACGCAGGGCCAAGCGTTTGCAGCAACGTAGGTTGGCTAGGAGGGCCAGGGAGTAGCTGAGTCATTGAGCCACACCCCATAAGGTATAAAAGGGGGAGTGGCTGCTCTCAGAACTTTGTGACAAACAATAGTTTAAACAACTTCTGGTCACATCTTTGGAACTCTGCTTCTTGTACAGATGTACAGAATTCTTGGCAACACTTCTGTACATCTGCTACTGGACTGTTTGCGTGGACGTTATCTCATTCCAGCTGAGGTTTGAGGTAACGAGCCTATTTTGCTGCCAAGGCCTTATCAGAAGGCAATTAACTAAAGCCTATAGAATTAACTCTTGCTAGTCTTGTCTGTTTGTACTCCGGGAGGAGTACAACACTGTGACTCTTTACACTGGCCTGCTTTGAAGGACATTTGTGATTCCCACAATGGACGAAGAGCTGCAAAAGCTGACGGAGTGAGCAGAGATGGCCAAACTGACTGGTTTGATTAAAGAAAAGAACACAATTACTTTTGTTTCTACTTGGAAACCACCTCTGGACTTTGTGTTTGAGGCGGACAAAAAAAATGCAGCTTTGATTTCACCAATTAGATAGGTTTGTTGTTATAGAAATGGCTAGTATATACTATTATGTAACGGTAAAAAGTTACAGCAAAGGGAATCAGAAGTCAATGCCTTGTCTTTCTCCCCCCCCCTTTTCCTTACACTTTTCCCTCCCCCTTTCCCTCCCCTATTTTTTCTATTTTCTTTTGTGTTTTTGTATTTTATATTATAAACTAATAAAACGCAGTGGCTCAGTGGGTTAGGACGCTGTGCTTGTCAATCAGAAGGTCGGCAGTTTGGCGGGTCGAATCCCGAGCACCGCGTAACAGATTGAGCGCCTGTTACTCGTCCCAGCTTCTGCCAACCTAGCAGTTCGAAAGCACATAAAAATGCAAGTAGAAAAATAGGGACCACTACGGTGGGAAGGTAACAGCCTTCCGTGCGCCTTTGGCGTCTAGTCATGCCGGCCACGTGACCACGGAGACGTCCTCGGACAAGCACTGGCTCTTCGGCTTTGAAACGGAGATGAGCACCGCCCCCTAGAGTCGGAAACGACTAGCACGCATGTGCGGGGGAACCTTTAGCTTACCTTTACCTTAATAAAAAAATTTAAAAAAAAGAAAATTAGGGGAAGCACGTAACGATTCTGTCGAATGCACGAACTTCCCCATTAGGGGTCTATGGCAATTCACCATGGCCAACTCGCCTTGGCCACCTTGCCATGGCCAACTCACTATGGCCAACTACTATGGGTCAACTTGTCATGGCCAGCTCGCCACAGGACATCTCATTGCTGGACAAAAATTACACTAATAACAAAGAAATGGTGGAACAGAATCATTAAAGAAATCATACGAAAGGAGGGACAGAATGAAATGTGATCGACAAAAATTAAAATAATTTTTTAGTTATTTTAAATAATTAAATAGAATTATGAAATTGTTCTGCAGTGAGTTGTCCCGCAGCAAGTTGACTATGGTGAGTTGGCTGTGGCGAGTTGGCTGCGGCGAGTTGGCCATGGCAAGTTGACCACAGTGAGTTGGCTGTGGCAAGTTGGCCTTGGTGAGTTGGGCATGGTGAGTTGGCCGTGGCGAGTTGGCCATGGCGAGTTGGCCATGGTGAGTTGGTCGTGGTGAGTTGGCCATGGTGAGTTGGTCGTGGTGAGTTGGTCGTGGTGAGTTGGCCATGGCGAGTTGGCCATGGTGAGTTGGCTGGGGCACGTTGGCTGTGGTGAGTTGGCCGTAGTGAATTGGGCATGGTGAGTTGGCCATGGTGAGTTGGCTATAGTGAGTTGGCTGTGGTGAATTGGGCATGGCGAGTTGGCCATGGCAAGTTGGCTGTGGTGAGTTGGCCATGGCAAGTTGGCCATGGTGAATTGGGCATGGCAAGTTGGCCATGTCAAGTTGGCCATGGTGAGGGCCATGCTGAGTTGGCCATGCCGAGTTGGCTGTGGCAAGTAGTTCTTTCCCCCCCCCCATTAGTGCGATTCTGCTCACACTGGGTGTCTTGTGTTTCTTGGAGAGCATTTGCACTGGCAAGTGTGATTTTCTTTGCGTGCTGCACTTTTGTCAGGACCGTGGAAACTGGGGAAAATTTTTTATTTTTTATTTTTTTTATTTTTATTTTTAATTTTTATTACATTTATATCCCGCCCTTCTCCGAAGACTCAGGGCGGCTTACAAGCTTAGCAGTTTTTGATGTACCCTCCCAGAATATCTCCATTGCTTATTGAGGAATCTTTAGGGGCAAATTGCTTTTATTGCTCCGCTTCCAATCCTGCTTCTCAATATTTTTGTTAACTCTTGTGCAACTCCACACTATTAGCACAAAAGGCAAGCAATGCTTTTCCAGAGTGGGAATGTTTTCCATCGTATACTGTAAACTAAATCTGTTTTGATTGTTCAAACTACAGTTAATTACCTACTTCCTATCCGCTCAATCCTGGTCTTACTGGCTTGGTAATTAACTCTGGTCTTCCTGGCTTAGCAGTTTACTTTCTCTGCTGCAACGTATATATGGAGATCTTAAATAGGTCTGCTAAAGCAGCCTTTTATCATGGCTTCTAAACTCTGTCTTGGTACACCAGCAAGCAAGATCTTAAAGTCCCTGAGCCGTGAATTAGCACAGAAAAGAGATAATTAGCACATCGAAATTTAAGGAGTATTTGCTTGCAACTCTCTAAAGCAGGGGTGTCAAAACTGCCAGCCCGCGGGCCAGATGCATCATAGCAAAACCGTGCCCCCACCCCATTGCCGGCAATGGCAAAAAAAAGTCGAGATACGTCACGACGTGTCACGTGACATTGCGAGTTTGACACCCCTGCTCTACAGCAACTGTGGCTTTTTGTGGGATTGTATAGCTACTGTGTGATCCTCTCTAAGACATTGTGGACATATCTGCACATCCAAAGCACTTGTGGGAACAGAAACCAAGCCTTGCTAAGAAGTAGCATCTTTGGTTTATATTTTTATAGGTGTATCTTGCCTTAGCTGGTGTTATAGTATTTGTATATTGTATTTTAGTTTTTGGGTGGATGTCTATTTTTTCCTTTCCCTCTTTCGTAATCTTCATTAGGATGAAAAGGAGGTATCCCCACCCTGCATTATTGAATGCAATAACACATGTCTTTCCACTCATCTATTAAAGCTTTCCAACTAGCAAAAAATTGGAATTCTATAAAGCTAGAAACAAGTTGCTTTTGGTAGCCCCTACAATAATCTGAAGACGTTTCATACCAAGAGAGCCAATTTGGTCTAGTGCAGGGGTAGGCAACCTTGGCTCTCATGGACTTCAACTCCCAGAATTCCTGCTACAGCATGGCTCAGCATGGAAACCTCTCCCTTTTCCCTCAGCATGGCTAGCTCAGGAATTCTGGGAGTTGAAGTCCACAACTCATAAAGCGGCCTAGGCCTAGGCCAGGGGTAGACAACCTTGGCTCTTTTATGACTCGTGTACTTCAACTCCCAGAATTCCTGAGCCAGCCACATTGAGGGAAAAAGGAGAGGTTTCCAAGCTGAGCCGTGCTGGCTCAGGAATTCTGGGAGTTGAAGTCCACAAGTCATAAAAGACCCAAGGTTGCCTACCCCTGGTCTAGTGGCAAAGGCACCAGGTTAGAAACTAGAATATTGTGAATTCTAGTTCTGCCTTAGGCATAAAAGGTGACTGGGTGACTTTGGGCGAATCACCAGGAGATGGGAAGTTCTAGTCCCACCATAGCCACAAAAGCCAGCTGGTTGATGTTGGGCCAATTGCCAGGAGACAGTGAGTTCTATTCCCACCTTAAAAGGCATAAAAGGTGACTGGGTGACTTTGGGCCAATCACCAGGAGATGGGGAATTCTAGTCCTGCCATAGCCACAAAAGTCAGCTGGTTGACTCTGGGCCAATCGCCAGGAGACAGTGAGTTCTAGTCCTGCCTTAAAAGAGATAAAAGGTGACTTCAGGGCAATTACCAGGAGATGGTGAGTTCTAGTCCTGCCTTAGGCAAGAAAGCCAATTGGGTGACTTTGGGCCAGTCCCTCTAGTTCAGTCTAACTAACCGCACAGGATTGTTGTTGTGGGGAAAATAGAAGGAGGAAGATGTGTTGAATATGCCTGCTGCCTTGAGTTATTTGTAAAAAATAATGCAGGCGGGATACAAATAAATATAAATAAATAAATAAACAGCACTGGGTTATTTGTGTTGTCAGCCAGAGTCAAATAAATAAATGTACAAGAGGAAATTGAACATTGTGGGAGAAAATATAGGAGGAAAACGTGAAAGCTATGTCTTGCACTGCACAACTGAGCCAAGGTGCCTAAGAACCAAGAAAAAATTGCTGGGGGAAAAAATCATCTTCCAGAAACAGAATTTAGAACTTAAGAAGCAGCTGCACCTTGGCAGCATTTAATGGCTGATTTTCAATCAGTTCATATCAATGAGCTGCATTCTAGAACATGGTTGAATGAAGAGAGAGTTGCAATGCATGAGGCTTAAATTTTTACCCTTGTAGACCTCCTAAAGGTACTTTTTCAGGAGACAACTGGACTTTCTCGTTTTCCTTTGAAGGCATTTCACATCTCATCCAAAAAGCTTCTTCAGCTCTGACTGGATGGTGGAGAATGGAAGAATTTATATTCCTTGCAGGCAGCTGGTCATTTGCCTTCTTTCGGACAGTCATTGAGGCCACTTGGAGACTTACCTGTGTCCTCAACACATCACCAGCGTAGTGCAAATGGTGGAGCCTTCTTGGAACTGCTGAAAGGAATGTGTTGTACACTGCAGATAGATGATAGGCAGTCCTTTCAGCAGTTCCAAGAAGGCTCCACACCCTTTTGCACTACTCAGGAGACCCTGAGGACACAGATAAACCTCCAGGTGGCTTCAATGACTCTCTGAAAGAAGGCAAATGACCAGCTGTCTGCAAGGAAGATAAATCCTTCCATTCCCCAACATCCAGTCAGAGCTGGAGAAGCTTCTTGGATGAGAAGCGAAACGTCTTCAGAAAAAACAAGGAAATCCAGTTACCTCATGAAAAAGCACCTTTGGGATAACTGTGATCTGAATGACTGAGGATCTCCACAGACATGTACTCTTGTTGAGTTCCCAGCTGCTTTCTTTTCTTTCCCTCATTTATCATTCTGTTTCCTTGCAAATAGACAACGTACGCTTGGGGAAAACACAATGCCAACTGTAATGTATTGGGCTTTGTTTTACTAAGTGTATCTCGTGGGTTTCATTGCTGGAAGGTTGCTTAAGCAGGGAAGCTGGCTAACGGCTCCCAGCTCCTCAGACAACCTGTCTCCAGCGCTGCCATTGGCTGCCTCTAGGGCGGCAATAGGTTGCTTCAAACCTATTGGCCGCCACCTAGAGGCCAGGGTATAAATAGCTGCATTCGCAGCCCTGTTCCCCAGTTCGGTTCCTGCAAGAAATAAAGAATGTTTCTGACTGAACTCACTCGCCTCATCTCTTCACTCAAGCAAAGAACCCAGTACACAACACCAACAAACAAACAAAAAAATCTGCATGCCACTTTAATTTCTGTTGGAGTAGGAAAGGAATAGAGTTGTATGGGCCCACCGCAAAGGTCCTTGTGGTTGCGAGGAAGAAAAACTTGCTGCACGTGTGAGAAAAAATGAGAAGGTCCTTGTTGGGAAATAGACGAAAAGCCATCGTTTTCCTCCTCAGCCTTGACGCAACTTCAGCTTTTAAGAAACCCTGATGATGTTTCTGTAATCCATATTTCTTTCCGACAAAGCACGGTGTTGAAAACAGGCCTTCCTGTATTGTGTCATTGAATTCCTCTCCTCCCACAGCTGTTTCCCAGCCATGCAGCTATTTAAGGCTATCATTTTTTGAGAGGGTTTTTAATTTAGATGGATGCTACGGGCCGTGGCTATTCTTAGTGAGACCCAATCTGGCTTGCCCTTGTACTGCATGTAATGTAATTAGTAAGTACTTAAAACAGTGTGACTGGTCAATAACTCCTCTGTGTTTTCACCATAATGTTTATAATTATACTCGGCAATGAAAGACTGAACTGTTGCAGACAATGATGTCTTCCTGGCTAGCTGAAGGAGGCCTATTAAAGTCCTTTTTACGAGGAATATTGTGGCAGAGATCAGACTGAAGGGGGGAGGATGACTCAACGTTATGTCCCTTCATTACACCCAAGGGATAAACTCAGTGGTGGGATTCAAATATGTGAACAACTGTTTCTCTGCGTGGATGCCGCTTGCGGAAGTCCATTCTGGGCCTGAGCAACAAAAAAATTAGCTACCGGTTCTGCCAATGTGGTGCGAACCAGCTGAATCCCACCCCTGGATAAACTCCAATTCAGTGCTGTGGCTTATCCGAATTAAATAACTATGAATTTCTCTGTGGTTTACCAGGATATAAATCTGAAGTGGCTTCATTAAGATCTCTGACAAGGATGATTGAAGCTACAAAGAAAATAAAAGGCTGTCCCGCACGAGGGTTGCGTGAACACGCTGACGTTACTGCAAAATTGGTATTTCCTTCACCTAACCCAGACATGTCAAACACAAGGCCCAGGGGCCAGATCCGGCCCGTGAAGTGGTTTCATGCGGCCCGCAAAGCCATCCTGGAAACAGTGAGGGAACAGCCCCCACTGCCTTGGCCCTGGCCCAGAGACCCTCCTCCTGCCAGAGACCCTCAGATCTGTCCCACTCCTGCCCAGGCCCCCATAGGCACCCTCGATGCCAACAATGTAGAGCTGGCCACACCCACCCAGTAGGCCACACCCACCCAGGCCACACCCACCCGGCCCCCTGAGGGCAAACGCAATGCTGATGCGGCCCTCAATGAAATTGAGTTTGACACCCCTGACCTAACCAGACAGATTAATGTTATGCAAATTCAAAATTCCATAAGATGCTACCAATGCCTTAGCCAATGACTTAACTAACTAGCTTTCGAGATTTGAGGAAACCTTGGTGCTCTCTGAGCTTGGTTGTTTTCTTGCAGATTTCATTATCCAAACTAGGTAACACCGTCACTGCTAGTCCTTTCTAGGTTTACGCAATACTTTAAAGCAGACATGTCAAACTCACGACATCATGTGATGTCACGAGACGTATCGGGACTGTTTTGCCATTGCTGGCAATGGGGTGGGCGTGGCTTCTGGATGACGCATCCGGCCCACAGGCCCACATTTTGACACCCCTGCTTTAAAGCATCGTCTAGCTAAAGCCATTTGTTTTGCACCACAGGCTCAATCATCCATGAACAACAACAACAACAACAAAAATACATAACTCAGGTTGAAGGTGTTGCGTGAATACAACGGCTAAATGGGTCAGCAATCTGGTTACACCGTCATGTATCCTTGCTCCAGCCCTTGGCTGAATCCATCCCCTCCCTTCATTCTTCTCTGTCTCTGCTTCTCCGGATGGAGAAATCAAAGTGCTGACACCTTGACTCTTTTGTTAACTCTCAGAAGGATAGATGTGCTTGTTTGCTCCTGCAGAGACAACAAAGAACAGCTTTTAAAAAATGAAATGCTTACCAACACATTGTGGCCTAAACTTTTGTCCACTTCATTAGTGGTGTGTGCAGCATTTTATAGGAAATCCATACCACAATAGAGCTGGGAGCTAAATTGCAGTGGAACCAGAGACAAAACGTGGCTCTGCAGAGACTGTCCCCATCACAGCTTTCTCCCCATCCATGTGACTAGACTGCCATGCAAAGACCTCTGAAGGGAAGGTGTCAAAATTCAAGATGGTGGCCACAAGCAGTCAATCAAAGACATGCGCCTATCTTATGTGCTTGGCACGCGAACTTGACTTCGCCCCATCCTCTGCCTGAAGCCATCCCCGATTGTCAAGGCACAAGGGGGCCTCTCCATTTATAAAGACATGGCGGAGGCTCTTTAGAGGACAGGAGAAGTCCCTCAAGAAACCAAAGCATTTGGTAAGTTTGGAGATCCAGGGTTTTTTGTGTGTTTTTTTTGTGATTACCAATCAAATGACAAAAAAGGAAGAAAGTTCGCTGTTCTGGTTTTTAATGTTTTATCTGCACTTAACTGTCTGGAGAACGTTCATGGAAGATCCTTCACCTTCCGAAGACTGGGTAATGTGGAATGTGTCTTTGCTATGTATGGATGTAGGAAATGACCAGGCTGAGCCCGAGGGAGGGGTCAAACGTGTCATCAGTCTGGAATCTCTTCATGTACACAAGAGATCTCAGTTCAGCACACCTTGAATTTCATTGACTCCTCTCTACCACCAATTTGCTTTGACCGTTAGTAGTTCAGATTCTTGTAGAGAGCTTAAGTTGCAATAAAGCTTTGTAGTCATTTGAATTGCCTGGACTCCTGATTTTCCCGCACTTTACAAAGCAGCTGTTATCCATAGTAACAAAGGGAACGGGCAGCTGAGAATCATGGACATCATGCTGAAGGTATTGGCACCAGGGCAATCCACGTTCTTGCCCACTGAATCAAGCAAATCAATCCATGCATCTTGCCAGCTGAAGCAATAAATATTGTGCATCTGAAGAGCAAGGCAAGATGGTCAGGATGTAAGTTTGGGAAGAGGACACAATGGAGAAAGGAAAGAGATGGTTCCTGCCTTCTTCTGATCTTCATCTGCTCCTGTCCCAGGAGAGGTACCTGTTGTTTTGTCAACTGAGAAATCTTCACATTGATGGAGAGAAAGTGCAGGAGTTATTCTATGTGATGCAAAAATATGCCTGCTAGCAAAGCCACAAGTCTCCCACCCTACTACTGTAAGACCATACCTGGAATACTGCATTCAATTTTGGTCACCGTATCACAAAAAAAGACGTTGAGAGTTTGGGGAAAAAAATTGTTGCCCAGGCTCAGAATGGACTTCCGGAAGTGGCATCCTCACAGAGAACCGGTTGTTCCCATATCTGAATCCCACCACTGGTTGTAAGTGTGGAAAAACGGTCATAAATCACTTTTGTCAGTGCTGTTGTAACTTTGAACGGTCACTAAGTGAGCTATTGTAAGCTGAGGACTACCTGTATTTATTCAAATTTATTTGGTGCCCATCTCGGCACAAGGAGACTCTGGGCAGCTTACAACATTAAAATTATTGTCATTAAACTATTGGGTTGTTTTTGGGTTTTTTTTAGCATCACAAGCAGAAGTGCAACATTTCTCCAGCAAAAGTCAGACAGAGCACATACCCAACATACCAGAGTGTGAAGACACAAGGCCGTTTAACTCTGAATGAGGAAGGCCAGAGGTGTTCTCTTAATATGCTCCTATCAGGTATAGCTTGACATGATCCAGCTTTCAAGGTCGCTTCGGGGTTAATGCAATCTATACCGCACTAAGAAGATTAAAGAAGTGAAAACGAAGTGATGGTTAGTTGTGTCTTCCAGTAGGATACGCATTTGTCTGTTGTCTTTAAGCCTCGTCGCTCCAGGTGCTCAGTTCTCCGATCAACAACTGTTGGGGGGGGGGAAGGAAACACCTGAAAGCGTTTGATGGATCATTTTAAAAATTGGGGCGTTGTGTGAACACTGCTAGGGAATACAAACCAGCTTTCCATATCCAGCTTTTAGAAATAAATCATCTCTGCATTTCAGGCGAGAATGACTGAAAAGAAGATGTAAAATGGCTGTCATTTAAGACAGGGGTCCCCAACCCACAGTCCGTGGACCGGCACCGGTCCGTGGCATGCCCAAAACCGGTCCGTGGAAACAAGAGAAGCCCCAACCACAGGATGCAGGCAGCATGAAAACCACGCCCCCTCTGATCCACAAAAAAACCCAACACCCCACTCTCCACGGAACCGGTCCCTGGTGCCCAAAAGGTTGGGGACCTCTGATTTAAGAGTGGTACTTTTTTTTCTTTTAAGGAAAAAATAATGTTATTTGCAAGACTAACGGTAGAAGGAATTTGGGAATGGGGGAAAGAAGATACTGATTTGTGCCACCATAGACTAAAATTCCCAGTTCTGGTGTTTGTTCATTTGTCGTTTTTCTGAGGCCGAGCGAATTCATTGGACAGTCATCTGTCTGAAAAGTTATACTCGCAAGATTCGTTTTTCTCGCCATGCACATGTATACATAATCCGAACTAGACTGCGTTGTCTCTCTGTGTCATATAATCTATGTGGCTATGTGCATAATTCTGCATTTATTTTTGTCATATTTCTGGAGTGTACATTGGAGGTGGGTGACCCTTTGAGAGCTGCATGCAACGAAATGTCATTTTCATGTATGCCGATTAGTGTACATTCAAAGTGACAATAAAGTTATTATTCTACTCTACTCTACTCTGTTCTACTCTACTCTACTCTACTCAGTTCTATTCTACTTTACTCTACTCTACTCTACTCTATTTTATAGGGTTTCCTGCTTGAGCAGGGGTTGGATTAGAAGACCTGCAAGGTCCCTTCCAACTCTGTTATTCTGTTAACTTCTTTGCATAGTGCAAAGAAGGAAGACCTGTAGTACACCTGCAGTATGTATGTATGTATGTTGGCAGCTTTTGGGCAAGTGATTCCCTACTCCTTGGCATATGAAGCTTCAAAATACATCCTGCAGAACTATTACAGTTAGAAGAAGTCCTTGACTTACAAGCATAGCTAGGACCAGAATTTGCATTGCAAGATGGAATGAGCGTAAATGTCATCATGTAACCGGACCTCATTTAGTGATCATTTTTACTGATCATTAAATGAATCGCATGATCATTAAGGGAACCCAGCTTAACTTTGAGGGAGATGGGCGGCTTAGAAATATGAAATATAAATAAACAAACATGGAAATCACGATCTTGTGACTCCTGTTTGTAACTGTGAACTAGTTGCCAAGCGTCCAGTTTGAACTGTCATTAAATGGTCGTTAAATCGAGCGTGTCTATGCAGTTGCAGTGGCTGGATATCAATTTTATTGGCCTGGAATGCTGGACAGCTCCTGAAGAGAGCTTAGTGGCATCCACCGGCAGACTCAAAACACAGAACGAGTCTAAAGGTTTGGTGAAACAGAAATGGAAATGGAAGAAGTTATTGATAAAGGAGAATATCTGTTAGCTAGTTATGGAAGGAAAAACGGGCTGTACTGAAGGGGGAAGGAATGAAAAGAGGAAACAAGATTACTATGAGAAGTGTAATTTCATAATTTCTCTTGTCCAAATCAGTATTCCCTGAGATGTTGATCTTCAGATGGTGGTGGCATTGCTTCTCCCTCCCCCTCTCCCTCTCCCTCTCCCTCTCCCTCCCTCTCCTTCACTTCCTTCTCCTAACCCCTCTCCCTCTCTTCTCCTCTCCTCTCCTTTCCCTCTCCCTCTCCCTCTCCCTCTCCCTTTTCCTTTTCCTCTCTTCTCCCCTCCTCTCCCTCTTCCTCTATTCTCCTCTTCTCCTGTCTCTCTCCTCTCCTCTCCTCTCCTCTCCTCTCCTCTCCTCTCCTCTCCTCTCCTCTCCTCTCCCCCTCCCTCTCTTCTCCTCTCCTCTCTCTTTCCCCTCCTCTCCTCTCTCTCTCCCTCTCCATCTCCCTCTTCCTCTCCCTCTTCCTCTATTCTCCTCTTCTCCTGTCTCTCTCCCCCTCCTCTTCTCTCCCCCTCCTCTCCTCTCCCTCTCCCTCTACTCTCCTCCTCTCTCTCTCCCCTCCTCTCCTCTCCCTCTCCCTCTCCGTCTCCCTCTTCCTCTCCCTCTTCCTCTATTCTCCTCTTCTCCTCTCTCTCCCTCCTCTCCTCTCCTCCTCTCCTCTCCCTCTCCCTCTCCCTCTTCTCCTCTCCTATCTTCTCTCTCCCCTACTCTCCTCTCCCTCTCTTCTCCTCTCCTCTCTCTCTCCCCCTCCTCTCCTCTCCCTCTCCCTCTCCTTCTTCTCCTCTCCTATACTCTCTCTCCCTCCTCCTCTCCTCTCCCTCTCCGTCTCCCTCTTCCTCTCCTCTCCCTCTCTTCTCTTCTCTTCTCTCCTCCCTCTCTCCCCTCCTCTCCTCTCCCTCTCCGTCTCCCTCTCTTCTCCTCTCCTCTCCCTCTTCCTCTATTTTCCTCCTGTCTCTCTCCCACTCCTCTCCTCTCCCCCTCCTCTCCCTCTCCCTCTCTTCTCCTCTCCTCTCCTCTCTCTCCCCACTTCTCTCCTCTCCCTCTCCCTCTCTGTCTCCCTCTTCCTCTCCCTCTATTCTCCTCTCTCCTGTCTCTCTCCCCCTCCTCTCCTCTCCCCCTCCTCTCCTCTCCCTCTCTTCTCCTCTCTTCTCCTCTTCCTCTCCCTCTATTCTCCTCTTCTTTCCTGTCCTCTCTCTCTCTCTCTCCCCACTCCCTCTCCCACCCTCTCTCCCTCCTCCCTCTCTCCTTCTTTTCCAGCTCTTCTTCTAAATGCAATACCAGAGCTAGACAAGCAGTCCAGTCTAAATGGTTGGCCAGTTAGCACGTGCCATGATCGAAACAATGAAAATGGCCTGTCATCAACCAATCCTTTTAAATTCCTCTCTTAAGAACAGCTCTGTGGCCAGAAGCGCAATGCTATTTATATTCCCTAGCCTGATCCTTGAATGAAATAGTGTTCCCACAGGGAACGCACATAATTAGTCCTTTAGTAGCTGCTCAAGTGGCTCTAAAGAAAATTTGGTTTCAATTATATTGATAAAGATGCCGAAGACGTCAGCCGCCACCGAGAGTCCAGCAAAGCTGCTTCTTCCCCAAAACAGAATCAAAATCACCCTTGTAGTTCATCTCAGCAGCTTCCTAATGGCCGATACATTGTTAGCGTTATTAATTTATCTACTCTCAGAAATGGGTCTCTCCTAAGAATTGTGGTTTACACATGGGCATAATAACATATCAAATGTCATTGTGGGTTTAGGCCGGCAGGCCAGTATGCCGTATTTATGATGGATCAAAGCCAGTAATGGGATCTGCCTAGTATTTGAGATAATCCACCCAAGATGGATATGGTCAACTCTCACGAAGCCCAGTGTGAACACACAATAGGAAGGAGTGATGGAAAGGACAATCGCACATTGTTTATTCCTGATCTAATAATTTACACTGGAAAGGTAGATCAGGGGCACCACAGGGAGAGGAGGCTGGTCATGGGTTTCAAGGAGAAATAAATGTTCTTCACTCAAGGGACTAATAGAGCCATGTCCAGTCATAGTTGGTGGGAAGCCTGCAGATGATAACTATAATATCAACACAGTAGTCGTTGGATAATGCTGGAAGACACCATCCATCACCAACAAGGAAATGAACTAAGAGAATAAGAGGCTGAGAGCATCGAGTTTGGACTTTGGAAAAAGAGCAACATCTGGGATTGACTCTTTTAGAGGCCTGATGGTGGTTGAAGGTTGAAGGTGGACCTCTTCTGATTTTGCTCACTTGAACAAACTCAGCTATTCCTGGATGTCATGTAGCTAAAATCCAGAAATATCACTCAGCTGGCTCAAATGGGAAAATAAATAGGGGTTGGTAGTATATGACGTTATAACAGAATAAAATAGTTGGAAGGGACCTTGGAGGTCTTCTAGTCCAAACCCCTGCTCAAGCAGGGAAACCCTATACCATTTTAGACAAGTGACTGTCCAGTCTCTTCTTAAAAACATCCAGTGTTGAAGCATCCACAACTTCTGGAGGCAAACCGTTCCATTGATTAATTGTTCTAACTGTCAGGAAGTTTCTCCTTAGTTCTAGGTTGGTTCTCTCCTTGATTAGTTTCCATCTGTTGCTTCTTGTCCTGCCTTCAAGTGCTTTGGAGAACAGGTTGATCACCTCTTCTTTGTAGAAGCCCCTCAAGTATTGGGACACTGCTATCGTGTCATCCCTAGTCCTTCTTTTCTTTAGACTAGACATACCCAATTCCTGCAACCGTTCTTCATATGTTTTTGCCTCCCATCCCCTAATCATCTTTGTTGCTCTTCTCTGCACTCTTTCTAGACTAGTCTCAGCATCGTTTTTTAAATCGTGGCGACCCAAACTGGATGCAGCATTCCAAGGGTGGTCTTACCAAAGCCTTATAAAGTCATGTCCATCGCTATGTTGTTGTTGTGATTCAGGGTCAGCCTGTGGGTTCAGCAGTTGGGTCGGATGACTCAGAGGAGGAGGGGGGTGTTGAAGAGCTTGCTGAGGGGGTTGAAGATCTTGCTGATGAGAGCCTTCAGCCAGGCCCCTCCCACCTGGTCACGACGGAGACCCAGCTGTGTGAGCCTGACAGCGTGGATGAAGATGACCCACAGCTGGCCCTGTTCAAGGACGCCCGATGCAGGAGGCAGTCAATCAGGAGTAAACAGAGGAAGGCAATGGGGCACCTCGGAAGGAGGCAGAAAGAAGCCACGCCCTGAACTGTATAAAAGGGGAATGCGTGAGAGGGCTGGTTTGCTGAAGGCAACCGCTTGATTAGTCCCTGTTTTATAGCTCCTGTTTCATGGTTGGTGTCTTGTTTTGCTCTGTTTTATGTTAATAAATTTGGCAGGCTTAATTCCAGCCTCTTGCCGTTTGTAAAGGGGTTGTCCCTGCCTTTTCTGCAGGGCCGGTAGCAGGCTGGTACAGAACAGTTGTTGTGCATTGTGTTCAACACCCGCTCCTGACATTCTTAAAGAAGAACATTTCTGACCCATGTTTTATTACATTCTGATGGTTGGTGAGCTCCTCTATGGACGGAATAGCTTTTGTAACAACACACAGACCAGTTAATGTTTCTGTTAGCTTTTAATAGGTTTGAGTTGGTGAGAAGTACGTATATGGGAACAATCATTTTGAAACCAGTTCTCCTTTCCTACATAACATTTGTGAAAAACCCCACTTCCTTCTGCCTTTCTACTGTACTTGGAGCACCGTAATCTACACCATAAATCACATTAAGCAAATTTCTCTCATTTATTCTTCTCTGCCTTTCTATATGAGTTCTGCAGCTTGGGTTCTTGGAGGTAATTTCAGAACCAATATTTATCAACATCAACGGGTGCTTTCCTCTGCCTTTGATTAAGGATGTTTTGAAAAGATTGGATTAAAACGGTGATTTATGAGGTCATGTTTCTGCACTGCTTATATATTCTTAATGCATTCTTGCAAAAAATAATAATAATGGTCAGGCATGGTAAGATGACATGTTGAATACTTGAATCTGAAGAACACAAAGTTCATTGCTATTATGGTTGCCCACACGGTGACCTTCGGTGATTTTTAGACTAGATTTGGCATTTTTGTTCACCTATTGCATCCGTCCCCAGAAATAGGCAGGTGTTGTTTGTTTGATGGTGTCACGGATATCATCATAAGATGGAAGCTGCTCCAGGTAAATCTGCCTTTGGCAATTGGCTGATGGTGGTTTTGTTGATGCCGCAGGTGTTCAAGTGGTGCTCCAGAGGTTTTGGGATTGCATCCAAGGCTCCTGGAACTATTGGAGTTACCTTTGCTTTTTTTTGCCACAGTTGTTCTATTTCTATTTGCAGGTCCTTGTATTTTGTCACCTTTTCCAGTTGTTTCTCTTCACTTCTGTTGTCTTCAGGTACTGCCACATCCATTATCCTGAATTCCTTGGTTCTCTGAGCTGGTGGGTCGGTTTCCAAACATTTCGTTACCAGGCTAGGTAACATCTTCAGCGGACTTTAGAGGGCATCAGTGTTGGTGTTCTTCTGCTTACAAGGGCTTCAGGTGTGGGTGTTCTCGAGTGAGGGTCTTGTGATGGGTCCTGTAATGGGCAGGTTACATCAGGCAGGGTCATTGGGAGGTGAACTGCTGGTGGGAGGGGGTGTCAGGTCCCCAAATCCTTATGGTTTTCCTTGCATGTATCCTTTTGTGCTTTTGCTTTGGGGGCCTGCCGTTTTGCTGCTTTCACTTGGGGTAACGTTCGCTTTCTGTTTTTCCTCTCCCGCTTTCATCCCCTTGAGAAAGGAACGTGTCTCCTTTATCAGGGAGATGTTTACAGAGAAACAAAAGCTGGAGAAGACCTTGAGATGCGGGCCAACTGGGCCATCGTTGCCACCTGTGGATCGGCTGGATTTCAAATGGGACATTGTGACTTTGGTGAGAGGAGGAATATCGCCGGTTTAACTACTGTACCGTTGGAGCGGGATTTTCCCCAGATCTCGCCTTGACTTCCCTGCTGTCCCTAACCCCTAACAAAAGTTTCCTTTTGAGACAACGCCTGTTTCAAGAGTTCTGCTTTCTTGGGTGCTTAGCTGAGGTGGGCCGTTACAGGGGGGGTTCCGTAGGTTGGTTGAGGGTTGCTGCTGTCTCTGGTTGGCTGTGTGACTGATTTGGATGCTGAGGAGTTCATAGCTGGTTATAGGTTGAAATAATAATAATAATAATAATAATAATAATAATAATAATAATAATAATAATAATAATAATAATAATAATAATAATAATAATACGCTACTCGGAACATCTTATATTTTAAGGAGATACCTGGTTGATAGCTAGGATGCTGGCAGCAACCTGTGTCAACCATTAGTGCCAGTCAATTTGAGTGTTCAGTTGACTGAGGTTCATCTTTTATGAATAAAAGTTTTAGATAATAATAGTAATAAAGTTGGAAGGGATCTTGGAGGTCATCTAGTCCAACCCCCTGCTCAGGCAGGAAACCCTATACCATTTCAGACAAATGGCTGTCCAGTCTCTTCTTTAAAACTTCCAGTGTCTGTTGATGGAATTGCTTATGGAGTGCCAGGCTTTGATGCTCATGAGTGTGGCGGGTGGTAGCGTGGCCAATTATTTTTGTGTTGCTCCAATGGAACTGGTGCTGTTTGGTGTCGGTGTGGGTAGAGATTAAGGACTTGGGATCGTGGCTTTTGACTGCCAGCAGCTGTTCATGGATCCTGGTTTTTAATTGCTGTGATGTTGGTCCCACGTAGAACTGGTTGCAATGGTTACAATGCAGTTACAGTCATTACCTTTTTGTCTTTCCTATTGACAATTATTAAGCCCGGGATGTTATGTGGCAGCTGTTTATTTGCATTCTAAATCCCAGAATATTTTAGCGTCTTCATTTTCTATGACTTTCTCTAATTTTGGGGGACCTACCAGTTTTTGCTTGCAGGCAAATGGTATTTTTTGGAGATCTTCCAATGTATCACCCTTGCTACTTTGAATTTCATATCATAAACATTGACACTGGTTTGTTGGTCTCTATTCTGTTATTTGAAAGCAGCCAATAGCAGTTGAACAGATCCCAGCCCCTGGCATGTCAACCCTACACTTTTGCAAAAAGTCAAGCTTGTATCAGGAGAAAGAAAACTTCACTTTTAACATTGGCTGAAGATTAGCTGATCCTTTCTGTCCTGGCAATGCACAGTGCAGTATGTTTGGGATGGTTATGTTGATGTTCTCCAAACATCTCATAGCAGTTGAGACTCTCACTCATCAGACACATGTAACATGACACTTCACATGCCACAACTATCTGTAGGTGACGGATGAGGACCTCTTTAGCCTGACAGAAACCTGAATTTATTTGGAGGTCAAGGTTCAATATGTCAGGTCTTCTGGTCTGGATCACTGAATTGGGTTTTATTATTTGCATGACACCTGATTTTCCCCAAGCCCACTGAAGCAGGTTCTGCAAACAAGATCAATATCTTGGCCATTCTTGTTAGGGAAAGAGATGGGGTAAACATTGATATGGAATCTCTCTTCCTGGTAGACAATGTCATGAGGAAATCTCATTAATTTGGAGAAACTTGGCTGAAAGTATTTCCACAGCAGAAAAAAACACCACTTGAATTTATACTGATACTTCAAATTGCCAGCCCACCCATACTCTGGGCAACTGAACACTTTAAAGCATTCAAAAAGTATTTTTTTAAAAAAACCTAGCATCATCAACATCAGATTCTTTTCCAATTCTTTTCAACATTCACTATCAGTAATCTAGAATAGAATAGAATAGAATAGAATAGAATAGAATAGAATAGAGTAGAGTAGAGTAGAGTAGAGTAGAGTAGAGTAGAGTAGAGTAGAATAAATATTGGAATATAGAATAGAATAGAATAGAATAGAATAGAATAGAATAGAATAGAATAGAATAGAATAGAATAGAATAGAATAGAATAGAATAGAATAGAATAGAATAGAATAGAATAGAATAGATTCTTTATTGGCCGTGTAATTGGACACACAAGGAATTTGTCTCTGGTGCAGAAGCTTTTAGTGTATATACAAATAACAAAGTGATAAATCATAAGATATAATCATTATTTATAAGATACAAACAACAATTGATTAATCATAAGATACCAATAGCAGAAGATAGTAGGAAAGATGAGAAAGATGAGAAGATGAGAAGGATAAT
>NC_139515.1:9195730-9245975 GCF_947247035.1 Vipera ursinii | reverse complement strand
TCTTACCCTTCTCATTATCCTTCCCCTTCTTCCTCCTCCTCCTCCTTCCTCTTCTGCTTCTCCTCTTCCTCCTCTTTTCTTCCTTCGCCTTCCCCTCCTTCTGTTCACTTCCCTTTCTCCTCCTGGCTTAACATTTTGCACAGAGCTCAGCTTTTGGCAAACCCTATCAAAGTCAAACAGAAGGGAAGAGGCCCAGAGAATTAGGACACTGGTGGGCACTATTATCTCCAGGAAAAGCAGAATTACATACTTTTCCCACTGTATTTTCCCAAGAGTGTGTGTGTGTGTGTGTGTGTGTGTGTGTGTGTGTGTGTTCAGGAAAAGCAGAATCACATACTTTTCCCCAGTGTATTTTCCCAAGTGTGTGTGTGTGTGTGTGTGTGTGTGTGTATTGCTGCTTCCTAATTGCCATTTTGTGTCCGTCTGGGCGGTTAATTAAAGATACAGTATCTGATTTTGGATAGCCATCCCATCAATGACATGACATTGTGAGAGGCTTCTTACGAAGAGATGAAACTAAAAAAATACTTGCTGTAAGCTTCGTCCATCGTTATCTCTCCTCTGGGGCCTTTGTCTCACAGCCATAAATTTAATCTCTTCCCTTCAGGGTGGAGGTGTAGAAAAAATGAGCATAAAATCACCTTCTCCATTTCAGCCCTCTGCGAAGACTTGATTATGGCAATGTTAAAAGCAATGGGCTTCTGGCAGCCTGATCAACCTTGGCAGCCCCCCCTTTTGATGCCATTTCTCTTCCTGAAATGGGAGCTGGCCTTAGCCAACCGCCTGGAAATTGGACCATAATCTTCCCTTACATTTAGGTAGGGTATCTAATTTGCTTAATTTTCGGCAAATTGCATCTGGAACCCTGCCTGCCACCCTTTGCCAGCCACACCTGTGAATATGGGGTGCTTTGGGGAACCGGAGAAGCCTGATTAATGATTATGAACATTCCTGGGCTCTGGAAAATTGACATCCTCTGCACCCACATTCAGCTAACACTTCAAAAGCCTCCTCAAATAAAAATGGCAGGCCAGCTAAGCAGAAAGGCACCTCAGCCCTGTTATTATGCTGATTCCCAGTGATGAGCAGGAATAATATTCTGCAGAAGTTCCAGCTCAAGTAATTACTCTAGCTGTTTCTCTGTGGACTCTACAGCTTCTGTTGGCCTTTGTGTAGTATAACGAATGGGGGTCCTGGGCCAAAAAAAATTATATTCTTCTCTGATAATCCCCAAGGTGCTTTTTTCAAAAGGCAACTGGACTTTCTTTGTTCTTTCCTGAAGACATTTCGCTTCTCCTCCAAGAAGCTCCTTCAGTTCTGACCGAAGAGAAGAGGATGGAAGGATTTATATCCCTTGCAGTCCTCTGGTTGTTTGTTGTTGTTAGTTGCGAAGTCGTATCCGACCCATCGCGACCCTATAGACAATGTTCCTCCAGGCCTTCCTGTCCTCTACCATCTTCTGGAGTCCATTTAAGCTCACGCCTCCTGCTTCAGTGACTCCATCCAGCCACCTCATTCTCTGTCGTCCCTTCTTCTCTTGCCCTCGATCTTTCCCAGCATTAGGCTCTTCTCCAGTGAGTCCTTCCTTCTCATTAGGTGGCCAAAGTATTTGAGTTTTAGCTTCAGGATCTGGCCTTCTAAAGAGCAGTCAGGGTTGATCTCCTCTAGGACTGACCGGTTTGATCGCTTGCAGTCCAAGGGACTCGCAGGAGTCTTCTCCAGCACCATAGCTCAAAGGCCTCAATTCTTTGGTGCTCAGCCCTCTGGTTGTTAGTACTCTTTTTTCCCTGAGAGTCCTTGAGTTCCCCTTGGAGTTTAACTGTGCCCTCAGGATCACTTGAGTCAGAGTGCAAATGCGTGTGGAGCTTTCATGGAACTGCTGGAAAGACTGTGTTGTAAACAGGAGGGGTGTCGTATCCCTCCCCCTCTGTTGAGAGAGGGCTGTTCAGTTTTGACAAAAATGCCTCTTTGATTCCCCCCCCCCTCTCTTTCAAACCAGCGGTCCTCTCTGTGAAGTGAATGAGAAGTGAAACATCTTTACGAAAGGAGAAACAAAAGTCCACGTGTCTTTTGAAGAAAGCACATTTGGACCAGCGTGACCTGGATGACTGAGAACCTCCGTAGATATCTCCTCTGACAAACTGATCTGGTTTGTAATCTAGGGCAGAGGAGGGCACATTTTAAAGGCTAAGGGAAATACTGATTATTCACGGACATTAGATGCTCCCAACAGTTTGCCTCCTACTGCGCAAGGCTGGAGTTCTGATCTAGGACATACGCTTTCTTACAGCCATTATCCTGCAGCTCCAGTAGCTCCGTGCTGAGATGCTTTGTGGCAATCTTAATTTATCAGCATTCAAATAAATATGACAAGTCTTCCAGGAAACGCAGAAGCTAAGGGAAAAAAAATGTTTGAAATGCATAAATCAAGTTCTACATGCAGCATCCTGAATGTTCCCTTCCAAGGACTCCTCACCCCCCCAAGACAATTCTCAGTTCCTCAAAACCAGGTTCACAAAAGCGTTGCAAGAACTCAGGATAAGCCATCGCGGCGGCCTCCAGCTGACTAAGAAGGGACACCAAAGTTCAACTCGCTATCCTTTGCTTCCCACCAGAGGTCTGTATCATGACAAAAAAAAGAAGCAGGTTGCTAGTAGTAAAATTGTGAGGACATTAGGACCTTAAAGCAGAGGCCCCCAAACTCTAGGGCACCAGGGACCGGTTACGTGGAGAGAGGGTTTTCCGCGGACTGGAGGGTGCGTGGTTTTGTGTGCTGCCTGCATCCCGCGGACGGGGCTTTGCTTGTTTGCTGGCATGCCATGGCCCGGTACTGGTCCACAGACCGGGGGGTTTTTTTCCTGCCTTAGAGCATTTTAGTGATTGCAGGGGGAGAAAAAGGCCAAGGAGCAAAGAGGCAGAGATTGCCAGGAGCCTCCACCAAAGGTACAATGTACACAATCCACCTTATTATGGTTTACTGTGGCAGTCACCCAGACATTTAGACTGGATTTGGCCTTCTTTTATCCACCCATCATGTCCTCCCCGAGGACCTGGGATAGGCAGATATTGCAGCTTGATGGGGGTGAAGATATCGTCGCAGGATATAAGTTGTTCCAAGTGATTTGTCTGTCTGTTGTGTCTGTCTCTCTCGCTCTCTTTCCCGTTCCATTCCATTCTATAGCCACCCTACTTAGCCAAGTGACCGAGTTCTTTTGCAGTTGACCGATGGGGATTTTGTCAGTGCCACTGGTGTTCAAGGGATGCTCCAGATGTTTTGGGATTGCACCCAAGGCACCTATCACTATTGGTCCTGTCTTTGCTTTCTCTTGCCACAGCCGTTCTATTTCTGTTTGCAGCTCTTCGCATTTTGAGATATTTTTCCCCCATCTCTTTCTCTTTTACTCTGCTATCTCCAGGTACCGCAAAATAGTATTTTGTCTTATCAGCAGTTGTTAAGTCTGGGGGGGGGGGTTGTATGGCAGGTGTCTGTCTGTTTGCTGAGTTCATTAAGTGAAGCATGCAGCCATTAAGATAGCCTGGCTTCCTTCATCAATTTTGCTTCTCAGAATTCCCCTGGGAAGGTTGCAAATGGGGATCAAGTGATCCTGAGACACTGGAACAATGGTAAATACATTGCCAAGTGCCGAATTTTTTCATGTGGTGAGACTATGACGATCATAATTTTTTTTTTCAGTGGCGTTGTAATTTTGGACAGTTATTAAATGAATGAGGTGTACTTGTACACTAAACTGGCTCCCCCTAGATTTGCAGAGTTACAAATCACAAACCATAAATGTTGTGATCTAAGGTGCTTTGAGATATAATTGTGTAGATTAGGTTCCCTTTGTGTGGCAAAGGCTTGTATGATAGGTGGACAGGTGAACATACAGTCTTCTTCATTAGTTCTTGTAATTATTTCCTTGTTGTTAGTTGCGAAGTTGTGTCCGACCCATCACGACCCCATGGACAACGTTCCTCCAGGCCTTCCTGTCCTCTACCATCTTTTGGAGTCCATTTAGGCTCACGCCTCCTGCTTCAGTGACTCCATCCAGCCACCTCATTCTCTGTCGTCCCCTTCTTCTCTTGCCCTCAACCTTTCCCAGCATGAGGCTCTTCTCCAGTGAGTCCTTCCTTCTCATTAGGTGGCCAAAATATTTGAGTTTTAGCTTCAGGATCTGGCCTTCTAAAGAGCAGTCAGGGTTGATCTCCTCTAGGAGTGACCGGTTTGATCGCCTTGCAGTCCAAGGGACTCGCAGGAGTCTTCTCCAGCACCATAGTTCAAAGGCCTCAATTCTCTGGCGTTCAGCCTTTCTTATGGTCCAACTTTCACAGCCATACATTGCAACTGGGAAGACCATAGCCTTGACTATACGCACTTTTGTTGGCAGGGTGATGTCTCTGCTTTTTAGTGTGTTGTCTAGATTTGCCACGGCTTTCCTCCCTAGGAGCAAGCGTCTTTTAATTTCTTGCCTGCAGTCCCCGTCTGCAGTGATCTTGGGGCCCAGGAAAATAAAATCTGTATTATTTCCCTATGTAGCTATAAAGTAATATAGATTTGTTTTTAAACCCTGGGTAAAATTTAGGGCAGAGGGTTGTTGTTTTTTTCCCTCGCTTTGAAGGTCCTTGCGGCTGGGCTGGCCCTGAGCTCTTTTGATGTGGTTTTTGTACCATGACAAAGAGGCCGGATCAGTGAACTCGTCATTCCAGCTGATAAAGCAGGGTTGAGGCCAGAACTCTGTTGAAATGAACCCTGAATGCAGGTCAGATACTGAAAATAGATTTGCCCGACCTCTTTTCCAGAGTTTTCGACCTGATTTATTTCCCCAACCTTATGAAGTTTCTCTAACCGAGAAGGATGCTGGATGTAAAATGTTGCTCGGCCAAGCTTGGAACACAGCTTTGTTTTCCTCCGCTAAGGTTGAGATGGGAAAGGTGAGGATGAGGAAAGGCCCTCGTACAAGATGCACAAGTTTAGCAACAGAGCCAGGAGTGTGTGTGTGTGTGTGTGTGTGTGTACATAGAGTGCCTTGTATTTCAGTTTCAGTCCGTGTTCACTCCAAACTTGGTTTTAGACATTATTAAACCTTCAGCCTTAACGGTTTCTTTCAGTTCAGCACTGCTCTGAGTCACCTTGTCGGGGAGATGGGTGGCATCTAAATTTAATAAGCCAAACAACCAACCTTGGCTCCATCTTCGTCTTCTGCATCAAGAGAGATCCTAGCCCAGGGACAGGCAACCTTGGCTCTTTTATGACTCGTGGACTTCAACTCCCAGAATTCCTGAGCCAGCATGGCTCAGCATGGAAACCTCTCCCTTTTCCCTCAGGATGGCTGGCTCAGGAATTCTGGGAGTTGAAGTCCACAGGTCATAAAGCGGCCTAGGCCTAGGCCAGGGGTAGGCAACCTTGGCTCTTTTATGACTCGTGGACTTCAACTCCCAGAATTCCTTAGCCAGCATGGCTCAGCTTGGAAACCTCTCCCTTTCCCCTCAGCGTGGCTGGCTCAGGAATTCTGGGAGTTGAAGTCCATGAGTCATAAAAGGGCCAAGGTTGCCTACCCCTGTCCTAGCCGCCTGCTGCAATTGATTTTTTTAGTGGTATCTCACTCGTGTTTTTTTTCTCTGCAGAAAAACCTGCAGCTCTCTCGTAGAAAAGATTCTTCAGGCTTAATGAAGAAGGAATGAGATGTAACAATTATAACAGAACCCCAGAGTTGGAAGGACTTTGGAGGTCTTCTGTCCAACCCCCTGCTCAAGCAGGAGACCTTATACCACTTCGCCACATCTAATTTCTTCTTAAAAGCCTCCAGTGATGAGGCACCCACAACTTCTGGAGGCAGGTTGTTCCACTGGTTAATTGTTCTGACTTTCAGGAAGTTTCCCCTTAATTCCAGGTTGCTTCTCTCCTTGATTAGCTCCCATCCGTTGCTTCTTGTCCTGCCTTCAGGTGCTTTGGAGAATAGGTGGACCACCCCACCCCACCCCCCCTCCTTCTTTGTGGCCACCCCTCAGATATTGGAATACTGTTAGGTGCTCTAAGACTATAACACTGCTATAGACGTAGAGTGTGCGGACATGTAATAAAATCATCCTGGTTGTCCCCTTGTTGTCCCCAGATCCAGTCCCTTCCACTTTCTTGCTCTTGCTTCCATGGACGACAAACTGATCGTGCAGAAAACCCCACTAAAATACACGGCAGTAACCCTTCTTGATATGCATTTATTCGTTTAGGTTCAGCTTCGAGAAATAGGAAAGGAAGTTGCCATTTCATCGAGTCTCAAATGAATTTTTCCAGTCCCGGCTGCTTGAATGCATCGTTACAGCATTTGAATTGGAAACATCTTGCATTCCATATCTGGCCTATTCAGGCAGACATCCTAGCATTGCGGAAAATAAATTGAAAACAGCCTTCGCCTGCATTGAGTTCTCCGAATTAATGGGAGGCATCTCCCGCTCTCGGGGTGGGGGGGGGGAAGGGGAATGGATGCAATGTCTCTTTCGGACATGGGGGCTTCCCAAACTGTGATGGGATGAGGCTATGAAGGGGAGGTGGCAGCAATTTCCATGGAAGGAGGGACCACATTCCAGGCAGTGGGGCAAGATAAGAGGCAGCCCAGCCCAGAGTCAATCAGAGACAGAGAAAGAGATTTAGGATAGATTTAGAATCTCCCAGGTAAATCCATTAGATTGGAATAGTATAGACTTAGTCTGGCAAAACTCTGCCTATTGCATTGTTGCTCAACCTTAGCAACTTTAAGATGCATGGACCAACTCCCAGAATTCCCCAGCCAGCATGAAGTTGACATTTCTCGGTCGCTAAGTCATGTCTTTGTGATCCCATGGCCCATAGCATGCCACTGTCCTCCACCGTCTCCCAGATTTTCACCAAGTTCATGATCGTTGTGTCAAGGACACCATCCAACCATCTCCTCCTCTGCCCTCCTCTTCTCCTTTTGCCCTCCATCTTTCCCAACATCCCAATTCTTTCCCAAGGAGTTCTCTCTTCTCAGTGTCAAGGTTGATTTCCTTCAGGATGGATGGATTGATTGGATCTCCCTGTAGTCCAAGTGAGTCTCAAAAGTCTTCTCCAGTACCAAGGAGTTGAAGTCCACTCATCTTAAAGTTGCCAAGCTTGGGAGGTTGCCAACCCTGGTCTATTGTTTGTAAGCAAATAAGAACTGAACGTTGACTGGTTTATTCTATGCCGTTCTTGGCCTGGGCCTGACACAAACCTCAGTAAATTACCCCAAATTGGGTACAAGTAGTTTTGGACAAGAGAGAAGTTCCGTGAAGATGGGCTCCGGCATGAGTACAAAATCTCTGGCCCCAGTGATCGACCCAGATTGGATCCCGTAACATCATCCTGGGACACGTGTATTCGGCTTCATTTGTAAGTAGTTTTTTTGCTTGGGAAAACCACGTACGAACCCATGACCCAATCAGCCATAGCCATCTGAAAATTTTGCAAGCTTAGCTGAAGCCAGGCTGTAAATAAAGCATGCCAGAAGTACAGAGAGTGGATCAAAATAGCTTTCTGTTCAGAAGCTAAAAAGCTGGTTTTTCCCCTCCAATTCTTTGCGCCTTCCTGATTGACTTCCAAGTGCAAACGTCAGCATTTGGACCTAGGAATATACACAAACAGACGGTAAAAAGTTACATCAAGGTAAAACGAGAGAGCTAATAGCCAATCTGCTGGAGTCCTAAACGCCTGAGCAAATCAGCCAGTAAGAAAGGGAAAAAACAGCAACTGGGATTCCATTTGCGATTAAAAGGAAAGACATTCGCTAAAGCTTAAAAATCCAATTTCATGCTTTTGACCATTTGGCTCCGGTACATAGGTTAGTTAGAGCAATGGAAGAAAACTCAGCACAGGCCATCTGGACAGCAGCAATGGACGCCAGGAGTGGATTGTCTCCTATGGCTATCAAACGCATCGGTTATTCTGGGATTTGATCCTAGCATAATTCAGCTCCTCGCCTCCTTGATCTCAGCTCCAGGACTAATTGAGATGAACATCACAGCAAATGTTGATGGCTTGGAATCGCGGGGCGCTGGGCTCTCTGTGCATCATCAGTTGCACGTGACCAAGTTGGTGGTCTCATGCATTTGTCATTCTTACGAGGCCCCGTAGAATCACCTACTACACGCAGCTTGCACTAATGAGTACAAAACTCCGAGTCCTTTGTTAGCCCAGACAAAGCTTTCCCCAAAGTCCTTAATTATTCTTGCTTGTCTTGCTTTTGAGCTGAAGATAGCACGCTGTGGACCTTATTTCTAAATGATCTGAGAATCTCTCGGGGTATTTCTGCCTATAACCCAAGCGCCAAACGTACCAGTGCTTTTATTCTGTTGGCCCACGATACATCTTCAATGAGCTGTTGGTGAGTGAGCTTCAAAGAATAGGCTTAAAGGTAAAGGTAAAGGTTCCCCTGCACATGTGTGCTAGTTGTTTCTGACTCTAGGGGCCAGCACTTATCTCTGTTTCAAAGCCGAAGAGCCAGCGCTTGTCCGAGGACGTCTCCGTGGTCACGTGGCTGGCATGACTAGATGCCAAAGGCGCACGGAACGCTGTTACCTTCCCACCGTAGCGGTCCCTATTTTTCTACTTGCATTTTTACGTGCTTTCGAACTGCTAGGTTGGCAGAAGCTGGGACAAGTAACAGGCGCTCACTCTGTTACGCGGCACTCGGGATTTGACCCGCCAAACTGCCGACCATCTGATCGACAAGCTCAGCATCCTAACCCACTGAGCCACCGCATCCCTATTGATGACTGAGCTTCAAAGAATAGGCTTAGTCTTTCTCAAAAACTTGTCTGTTTGTTTGTTTGTCAAACAAAAATTAAATGACAAAAGCTAAAATGTGACAGGGCTGATAGGCACATTAGTGAGCTTAGGCACGCCCCCTTAGGGACCTCTTAAATATGGAGGGAGCTCAGTGGCGGGATTCAGCCGGTTCGCACCATTTTGTTAGAACTGGTAGCTAATTTTTTGTTGTCCAGGCCCAGAATGGACTTCCGGAAGCGGCATCCACACAGAGAACCGGTTGTTCACCTATTTGAATCCCACCACTGGATGACCTCCTCTTATTCTGTGAAGATTCCTGAATGCTTGGCTTTCTAAGGTTTGTAGTTTATGGAAAGCCACCCAGAAGTTCAACCCATCAAAATAAATAAATAAATCCAGGATTCACAGGAGGAGTTTGTGTAGGATAACAGCAACTGGAAGATCTTGGCAGATCTCAAAAAGCTACAGTAAGTAAGGTCAGATGAGGTCAACCCAGGACTTCCCAAGGCGAAAGGCTGGGCTGCCAGGAACCAGTTAGAACTGATGGGTAATAAATAAATCAGAATTTAATATTAACTATCCATAAAGGGACGCGGTGGCTCAGTGGGTTAGGACGCTGAGCTTGTCGATCAGAAGGTCGGCAGTTTGGCGGGTCGAATCCCGAGTGCTGCGTAACAGAGTGAGCGCCTGTTACTCGTCCCAGCTTCTGCCAACCTAGCAGTTCGAAAGCATGTAAAAATGCAAGTAGAAAAATAGGGACCACTACGGTGGGAAGGTAACAGCGTTCCGTGCGCCTTTGGTGTCTAGTCATGCCGGCCACATGACCACGGAGACGTCCTCGGACAAGCGCTGGCTCTTCGGCTTTGAAACGGAGATGAGCACCGGCCCCTAGAGTCGGAAACGACTAGCACGCATGTGCGGGGGAACCTTTACCTTTACCTTTATCCATAAATAATTTGCATCACCCATGCAAGTGACCCAATTTTATGACCATTTTACAACGATCGTTAAGTGAAGGTTCAATCGTAAGTGAACCACTGTTTGGCGTGGGCCTGTTTTGCTGAAAACGGGAAGTAAATTCTAATTTTCAGCAAAACTGTCATAAAACAGAGGGTCATGAGAATGAAGGATGCCACAAAAGTTTATAAAAGTGGGCTGGTTGCCGAACAGCTAAAATGTAGTGGGGGGAGGGCAGGAACTGTCATTGGAACTTTGGAACTGGGTCATAAGGACCCCAGTAAGGTCAACGGTAACTCTGAACAACGACTGACTGCTCGCAAGTTGAGGACTACTGATATTATTTGCCTTTCCCACTGTTATGGCTGACAAACATTTGTCTGAATCTCTTTTCCAAATACAAATGGAATCCAATAAAGGAGAATATTTGTAGCTCAGGGTTGCTGTCTAAGCTTGGTTGTTTTCTTGCAGATGATTCATGACCCAACTAGGGAACATTATCAGTGCTAGAAGGGAGTGGGGCTTGTGCAAGAGATGGAGGAGGAGGAGGAGGAGGAGGAGGAGGAGGAGGAGGAGGAGGAGACTGTGAAATCCTTGTGCTGTCTGAGCTTGGTGGTTTTCTTGCAGATGATTCATGACCCAACTAGGGAACATTATCAGTGCTAGAAGGGAGTGGGGCTTGTGCAAGAGATGGAGGAGGAGGAGGAGGAGGAGGAGGAGGAGGAGGAGGAGGAGGAGGAGGAGGAGACTGTGAAATCCTTGTGCTGTCTGAGCTTGGTGGTTTTCTTGCAGATGATTCATGACCCAACTAGGGAACATTATCAGTGCTAGAAGGGAGTGGGGCTTGTGCAAGAGATGGAGGAGGAGGAGGAGGAGGAGGAGGAGGAGGAGGAGGAGGAGGAGGAGGAGGAGGAGGAGGAGGAGGAGGAGGAGACTGTGAAATCCTCGTACTGTCTGAGCTTGGTGGTTTTCTTGCAGACGTTTCATTATCCAACTAGGTAACATCGTCAGTGCTAGAAGGGAGTGGGGCTTGTGCAAGAGATGGAGGAGGAGGAGGAGGAGGAGGAGGAGGAGGAGGAGGAGGAGGAGGAGGAGACTGTGAAATCCTTGTGCTGTCTGAGCTTGGTGGTTTTCTTGCAGTCGTTTCATTATCCAACTAGGTAACATTGTCAGTGCTAGAAGGGAGTGGGGCTTGTGGTGGAGGTGGAGGTGAAGGAGAATGTGGAGGAGGTCGTCCTTGATGCTTTCTGAGCTTGGTTGTTTTCTTGCAGATGTTTCATGACCCAATTAGGTAACATCATCAGTGATAATGACCAGCATTAGCAATGACAAGCACTGATGATGTCACCTCGTTTGGGTGAATGAAACATCTGCAAGAAAGAAAGAAAGCTCAGAGAGCACCAAGGACCCCTCATACTATAGAATACATCATTCTTCCTTCCAGCCATGACTCCAGTTTTCACTCCTAACCTTCAAATTATTTCTAATTTGACTTCTGGAAACAACAACAACAACAATAACAATAATAATAAAGTTGGAAGGGACCTTGGAGGTCATCTAGTCCAGGGCTTTTCAACCAGTGGTACGGGTACCACCTGTGGTACATTGGCACCTGGCAGGTGGTACATGGCCATCCTAGAAAAGTGGTAGCGGGGGAGGGGAATGAGCTGAACCGGTGGCAGCACTGCACAAGCCTGAGCGAGAGACAGCTGGAGCTGCAGGGCTGTCAGGGCTCAGCAGAAGCGCCAGGATCAGCACTTCTTCGGGGCTGTCAGAGCTCAGCGGAAGCGCCAGATTCCAGCTGGAGCTCAGCGCTGATCCTGGTGCTTCTGCTGAGCCCAGAAGAAGCGCCGATCAGCTGGAATGCTGCAGCATCTCCAGGGTCTTGTGATTTACATTCAGATGCTTGGCAACTGATTCATATTTATGACGGTCACAGTGTCCCAGGGTCATGTGAAGTGACCAAAACCTGCTGCAACCACCCAGCAGATGGGGGGGGGGGAATAAAAACCAAACACACACCCCCAACACACACACACACCCCCGCTGCCAATCCTCAACAGAAATGCTCACAACAATGAAAACCTTGGACAGGAGGAAAAGAGCCGCCGGGCGGGCAGGCAGGTGTCTTGCTCGGTTGCGGCTTGGGGGGGCACTTTTTTCAGTGCCATTGTAACTTCGAACTAAGTGAACTGTTGTAACTCTAGAACTACCTGTACTTCATCACTTTTTTCCATTTTGGGGGGGCAGGGTCATCAAGTTTTTGACACCTTGCTAGGCGACTGGTGGTATTTGTATGTTGCCATATCCTAAAAGTGAATGGGTGAAAAGGTTGAAAAGCCCTGATCTAGTCCAACCCCCTGCTCAGGCAGGAAACCCTATACTGCTTTAGACAAATGGCTGTCCAGTCTCTTCTTAAAAACTTCCAGTGTTGGAGCATTCACCACTTCTGGAGGCAGGTTGTTCCACTGGTTAATTGTTCTAACTGTCAGGGAATTTCTCCTTAGTTCCAGGTTGCTTCTCTCCTTGATTAGTTTCCATCTGTTGCTTCTTGTCCTGCCTTCAGGTGCCTTGGAGAAGAGCTTGACTCCCTCTTTTTTGTGCCAACCCCCTGAGATATTGGAAGACTGCTATCATGTCGCCCCTCGTCCTTCTCTTCATTAGACTAGACATACCCAATTCCCACAACCGTTCTTCATATGTTTTAGCCTCCAGTCCCCTGATCATGTTTGTTGCTCTTCTCTGCGCTCTTTCTAGAGTCTCAACATCTTTTTTACATTGAGGTGAGCCAAAACTGGATGCAGAACTCACAACCAAACATCTGGCGAGTTCTGTCCCAATTTTAGCTACGATTCTGCTTACGTGAAAGAGCACATGACAAGTCAGTGTAGCCGGGACCCTTTGAGAGGCAGAGGGAGGGTGGGCTGCACAGTGTTGCCATCACTCTGAATAATAGACTGGAAACTTGGAAGTGATTTTCTCTTAAATGGCTGCAGGATGTCATGAGATGCGATCTCTCCACTAAACCCTGTCAATAACCTGAGATGTAAATCCCTGCTGATTTGCAGCCAGCCTCTGGAAGAAGAAGATTTTGAAAAAGGAGAATGTCACAGTGATCAGCTGTAGTTTACCCATATCCAAATCGAGCGAGAAATGAGAGCTTGTAAGCTTTGGGAAGTGGCTGAGATGCGATTCTTTCTTTTAATTTTTGATAGGAAAGGCATCCTTGATGTTGACAATCGGAACGGCATTCTACAACAAGGCCTGCCTTGCAGACCAACAATGTTTGATGTAAATAGTCTTCTGATTAAGTATCGCTGTCTCTGGGATATTGGAGGAAACAGTTGTCCATGCTTGACCATGATCAATGACCCTTGATGAAATGCAAAGAATTGGCAATCAAATCAGCCTCCAAGTTTATTGCTTTCTTGCTCCTCCGATTTTCAACCTCCTCATATGAAAAGACCAAAGGGTTCAATGATGTGAACATGCTATACTTATCTTTCTTCATACATGCAACCACAGCAATCCTGGGGTTGCGTTAGAACAAAAAGGGCAGAGTTTTAATCATTTTAGAACAAGAGAACTTCATTCTCTCTCTTTTTTTTACTGAAATAAGAAATAAGGAGAAGGTGATTTGTGTAGATAGGGTGTGTCAATATATAACAATGAATTTCCCGATAAATTATGAATGCCCAGATGAAAAATTATGTGAACTGGACCAGCAGTTTGTTTTCTTATTTTCTCAAACTTCCCATATCGTTTTTTTTCCCCTTAACTCTGGAATGCAAAAATTGGAAAGGAGTCGAGCTTACCGTACAAATTTCTTTGTGGTGTCAGGTTTAATGAGCAGCTTGAATCAACTAGTGTTCTTTTTTTTAATCATTTAATTTTATTTTAACAGATATTTAAAATTAAGGGAAAGTAAATGGAGAAATGAAAAACAGATAACAATTTTTGATGATTTTATAATATTTAGAATTATCACATTTAGAGGGGGGCGAAAAATCACTCAACCGCTAGAGGGCACCAGGCAGCTGCAGGAAATGCACGTTGCTGCCCTCTTGTGGATAACCATTTAATTACATTTTAGACAGTCCAAATCTAGTGCTTAATAATATTAAGTGTGAATTTAATGTTGTTGTCGTCGTTAGTTGCGAAGTCGTGTCCGACCCATCGCGACCCTATGGACAACGTTCCTCCAGGCCTTCCTGTCCTCTACCATCTTCTGGAGTCCCTTTAGGCTCATGCCTCCTGCTCCAGTGACTCCATCCAGCCACCTCATTCTCTGTCGTCCCCTTCTTCTCTTGCCCTCAACCTTTCCCAGCATTAGGCTCTTCTCCAGGGAGTCCTTCCTTCTCATTAGGTGGCCAAAGTGTTTGCGTTTCGTGAATTTAACAGCCACCCAGAATTAGAAATAAAGGACTTTCTGAGGCTTCTTGTCTATGGCTTGCAGAGGAGGCAAACGACCTGACAGGTGGCTGTGGCTTTACAAAAACAAAACAAAACACAAAGAGGTCATTGTCTGTTCCACTTACAGCCTTTTCTTCCTCTCTCTATTCATTACACTGTTTTCATTGTCTCTTGATTGTGAGAGCTTGCCGTCTCCTCTCTCTGAATGGGAGAAAAGGGGAAAAGGAACCACATCTGTTGGGCCGATTGTGTCCAACTCAACCTTCAGTCTGAACTCCTGGGACAACCCACCTTGGCCAGTTAGATTTGAATTCAGGAAGAGTCTCTTAATGGGGCTTGGCAGGGAGTGTATCCTGACCCTAAGATAATCCTGTCAATGGGTCTTTCAGAGAAAGGACTGTGATGGATTTTTTTTTTACCAGCTCTCACATTAAATATAATAAGGGAGCAGTTGTACAAAGAGAGAGAGAGGAAGGGAAGAGAGGTGGGGAGAGAGAAAGAGAGAGAGAGAGAAGGATGAAATGTTACCTCTTAGCTTTTTTGGCCAAACAATGAGATCCATCTGCAGGTGAGCAAATACATACTTATTCCCAGCAATGTTTCACATGGTAAAAATAATTGTGATCCTGAGACTGACGCTAAGGCAGGGGTCTTCAAATTTGGCCCTTTTATGATTTGTGGAATTCAACTCCCAGAATTCCGCAGCCAGACACGCTGGCTGAGGAATTCTGGGAGTTGAAGTCTGTTCTGTACCAGCCTGCTACCGGCCCTGCAGAAAAGGCAGGGACAACCCCTTTTACAAGAAGGCAAGGGGCTGGAACTAAGCCTGCCAAATTTATGAACACAAAAGCAAACAGAACAAGACACGAACCATGAAACAGGAGCTATTCAAGCGGTTCCCTTCAGCAAACCAGCCCTCCCACGCATTCCCCTTTTATACAATTCAGGGCGTGGCTTCTCTCTGCCTCCTTCCGAGGTGCCCCATTGCCTTCCTCTGTTTACTCCTGATTGACTGCCTCCTGCGTCGGACGTCCTTGAACAGGGCCAGCTGTGGGTCATCTTCATCCACGCTGTCAGGCTCACACAGCTGGGTCTGCGTCGTGACCAGGTGGGAGGGGCCTGGCTGAGGGCTCTCATCAGCAAGCTCTCCAACCCGCTCAGCAACCTCTCCAACACCCCCCCTCCTCCTCCTCTGAATCTTCCAACCCAACTGCCGAACCCACAGGCTGACCCTGAATCACAACAAAGTCCACAAAGTCATAAAAGGGCCAAATTTGAAGGCCCCTGCACTAAGGTGTCGTTTGAGGTAGTTACAGATTAAATGTAAGAGAGCTATAATGGAGAAAAACAAGATATCCCTGAATTTCCTACAGCATCTTCTAGGAGACTTATATTCCTCCTCCTCCTCCTCCTCCTCCTCCTCCTCCTCCTCCTCCTCCTCCTCATGCAGGCCTCAAAGACATCATAGGAAAACAAGTAAATACTTACCCCTGGAGTATAAAGTGTAACATTATTGTTTTACTTCAAACATTGATTTTTTACTTTTTTTAAGTAAAGACTCCCTCGTGTCAAATTCAATTCCCAGGGCCTCCTTGGATACATGCATGTAATTTTCTAGGCAGCAATATGGAAGGGATTTGCCATTTTGTCCTGGGTGTTTTGTATTTTTCCAGCCTAGTCTGGGATTCCTGAGTCTCCTAACCAGGTCTGTTCTGATTCTGATTTTCAAGACGAATTAAGGAAAGCTAATCCATGTAGAAGAATCTTGCAAGTCTGCTCCCCACCACCATTTCCTTTACCATGGCAGTGCCAGGGGTGGTCTTCTTTGCGATGCTTTCTCAAATTACATTTCTTTTATCCGGATGCTGTCTTCTGTGCAGCTTTTCCCCCTGTCCCTCAAGATCAGGTGTCTTCCAACGTGACCCTTTTATGACTTGTGGACTTCAACTCCCAGAATTCCTCAGCCAGCGTGCAAAAGGGCCAAGTTTGAAGACCCCAGATTTCTCCTTAGTTCTAGGTTGCTTCTCTCCTTGGTTAGTTTCCAGCCACTGTTTCTTGTATTGCCAGTTGGTGCTTTGGAAAATAATTTGAACCCCTCATCTTTGTAGGAATCCTTCAAATATTGGAACACTGCTATCATGTTACCCCCTAGTCCAGGGGTCTTCAAACTTGGCCCTTTTATGACTTGTGGACTTCAACTCCCAGAATTCCTCAGCCAGGCACGCTGGCTGAGGAATTCTGGGAGTTGAAGTCCACAAGTCATAAAAGGGCCAAGTTTGAAGACCCCTGCTCAAGATTATCCCTATTACCCATTACACTAACAAGCCAATAGATTCCCGCCCCCGCCCCCCACCCCATTCTTTTTCTCCAGTTTCAACAATTCAGGAAACTATTTGTGTGCTTTTCACCCTTGCATAAAGGATTATAAATATCAGGGTTACTCATCAATAAGTCTTTAATTGAACTGTTTTATTGATCTAACCTGAAAATGAAAGCACATTTCCCCCTTCCCCTAATGCAAAAATCTTCTCTTAAAAACCGATTAGTGACAGATTGGTAAATCCGACGGTTTCTATCCATAACCCATCATGCCTCACTTTTGCAACCTGTTGTTGTCCGCTTTCTAACATGCATTTATTTATTTGCTTATTCAAAAAAAAGTTAAAATTTGTAATTCTAATGGCAGATCTGTGAACCCATCAAAGGACATCTGTTCCAAATAAAAGCAGGTTGGGAATCTTCAAAGCTTCTTCCTTGCTAAACAAAAAAAATCTAGTTATAAAGGAACTCATCTATTATCTTACACAAAGAACAGCATCTAGGAGAATTTGCCCGTTGAGGAAACATTTTGTTTTTCCTTCTTTATAGATGAAGTCATCCATCAGAGTGCACACTAAATGGATTGTCATACTGTTGTCTTAACAAAAGTCATCCATCGTTCCTGAACTGACAACTGTGGTATATGGCTGAGGGGGGGGGGAAACCCCAGCTATAATCAAAACACATAGACAGAATTTATAATGTCGAACCCTGTACTTACTCCATCATTACCTACTTCTATAAATTGTCTGGAATATTTGTCTTGACTTTGTCTTATTCACTAGATGGCTAACATTGTTAGAGCTGCTCTTAAATGAAAGAACAAGGATGGACTAGATACTAGAATTTAATGTTTAGTATTAAGGATAATACGAAATAATGATTGTTAAATGATAAGAAATTAAATATAGGTAGATATTTATTTATTTATTTATTTATTTATTTATTTATTTATTTATTTATTTATTTATTTATTTATTTATTTATTTATTTATTTGGTTTATATACCGCCCTATTCCCAAAGGACTCAGGGCGGTTTACAAGGCAAAATTTAAAAACAATCCAATATAAAATTAAAATAAAATAAAATTAAGTCTAGCCGCAAAAATTAAATCACAATTTAAAAACATTAAACCCCTCAGTCCAGACCAGATAGCTCAAAGAGCCAGGTTTTTAGGTCCCGGCGAAATGAACGAAGGTCGGGGGCAGTCCGGAGTTCCGTTGGCAGTTGATTCCATAAATCATATTAAATATGATTTAAAATTATGAAATAGAAATTGCTAATGAGGATTAACGAAGAAACGCAGAGAGGCGGGATTCGAGGAAGTCACCTGAAAATGATTAGAAAGATTAGGAATAATGGAAGTTAAGTATTCTTTTTCTATTTTTGTTGTTGATTGTATTGTTTATGTCATGTCTTGTTTTTTATATGTATTTTTTTTGTTTCAATATATGTTTATATAAAAGCAATAAAATTTTTTAAAAAAAATAGATACAGGGGTAGGGAACCTTGGCTCTTTTATGACTCGTGGACTTCAACTGTGCGCTCCCACAGAGAGGACTCCTCAGGGTGCCGTCGGTCAGGGAATGTCGACTGGCAGCCCCCAGGGGGAGAGCACTCTCTGTGGATGCGCCTGCCCTCTGAAATAAGCTTCCGGTTGAGCTCCGGATGGCTCCCGACCTTCGCTCGTTTCGCCGCGACCTGAAGACTTGGCTATTTGAACTTGCTGGCCTGGACTGAGGGATTGGGATTTTAGATTTTAAATTTTAAAAAATTTTAATTTGAGAATGTGTTCATTGTTTAGGGCTATTTGATTTAATTCTATTTTAATTTTTATACATTATGTGTTATTTATAGTGTTTTAATTGCCCTGTACACCACCCCGAGTCCCTTCGGAGAGGGGCGGTATATAAATCCAAATAAAATAAAAATAAAAAGAAATAAAACTCCCAGAATTCCTGAGCCAGCATGGCTCAGCTTGGAAACCTCTCCCTTTCCCCTCAGCGTGGCTGGCTCAGGAACTCTGGGAGGTAAAGTCCACAAGTCATAAAGCGGCCTAGGCCTAGGCCAGGGGTAGCCAACCTTGGCTCCTTTATGACTTGTGGACTTCAACTCCCAGAATTCCTGAGCCAGCATGGCTCAGCTTGGAAACCTCTCCCTTTCCCCTCAGCGTGGCTGGCTCAGGAACTCTGGGAGGTGAAGTCCACAAGTCATAAAGCGGCCTAGGCCTAGGCCAGGGGTAGCCAACCTTGGCTCCTTTATGACTTGTGGACTTCAACTCCCAGAATTCCTGAGCCAGCATGGCTCAGCTTGGAAACCTCTCCTTTTCCCCTCAGCGTGGCTGGCTCAGGAATTCTGGGAGTTGAAGTCCACGAGTCATAAAAGAGCCAAGGTTGCCCACCCCTGGACTAGAATCTTAAAAAGCTGCCAAACCTGATTAAAAAGTGACTTCTGGACCAGGAAGTGAATTCTTTCCAACCCCATTGCATGCTCTACAGATGGTGCTTAACTTACAACAGTTCACTTAGTGACTGTTCAAAGTTACGACATCCGTGAAAAAAGTGACTTATGACCATTTTTCACACTTGTGGCTATTGCAGCATCCCCAGGGTCACGCGATCAAAATTCGGACGCTTGGGAACTGACTCACATTTATGACCGTTGCAGTGTCTGGGATATGTGTGTGTGTGTGTGTGTGTGTGTGTGTGTGTGTGTGTGTGTGTGTGGTCGCGTGATCCCCTTTTGCGACCTTCTGACAAATAAAGTACATGGGGAAGCCAGATTCACCTAACAGCCTTGTTACCAATTTAACAACTGCAGTGATTCGCTTAGCAGTTGTGGCAAGAAAGGTCGTAAAATGGGGCAAAATTCACTGAACACCTGTCTCACTTAGTGACATACATTTTGGGTTCAACTGTGGTCATAACCTGAGGACTGCCTCTACATGCAAATGCTTCCTAGCCTCAAATCCTATTGCTAAGAGAAACTCCTGACAGGTGAATCTTCTTCATGCAGTTAGCTATTTACAGGCACTCTTCTCCATCCTTCTTCGAGGGGCACAAACAATGCCAAGATAAAATTAGATGTATTGCCAATCTCTAGCCTACTTCTTTTTGCTTCTTTTCTTGGCGTTGTTCTGAATTGTGAGCGTGCCACTTGCAGAAAGGATAATGCCTGCTTTTCTCCTTCTTCACTGCTATCACCAGCCAGCAGAGAAACATTCAACAAAAAAGCCAACACAGTGCTAGGCTGCATTAACAGAGGGAGAGAATCAAGATCACGTGAAGTGTTACCACTTTACAATGCTTGGTAAGGCCACACTTGGAATACTGCATCCAGTTTTGCTCACCACACTGTAAAAAAGATGTTGACACTCTAGAAAGAGTACAGAGAAGAGCAACAAAGATGATCAGGGGACTGGAGGCTAAAACATATAAAGAACAGTTGGTGGAATTGGGTATGTCTAGTTTAACGAAGAGAAGGGCGAGGGGGGACATGATAGCAGTCTTCCAATATCTCGGGGGCTGTCACAAAGAAGAGGGAGTCAAGCTATACTCCAAAGCCCCTGAAAGCAGGACAAGAAGCAACAGATGGAAACTAATCAAGGAAAAAAGCAACCTGGAACTAAGAAGAAACTTCCTGACAGTGAGAACAATTAACCAGTGGAACAACCTACCTCCAGAAGCGGTGAATGCTCCAACACTGGAGGTTTTTAAGAATAGACTGGACAGCCATTTGTCTGAAATGGTGTAGGGTCTCCTGCCTGAGCAGGGGGTTGGACTAGATGACCTCCAAGGTCCCTTCCAAATTTATTATTATTATACCCTTACAGCTGGAATCATATCTTTGCCTGGCTGGACTTTTCAAAGCTGGTTTATCTGCATCCCAAACCCTATCTAGACTTCTGCCGAGTTAAAATATTGCGACGTAAAGAAAGATACGGGAAGCCTCAGTTCACAAACAATCTCGAGAAAGGAGGGAGGCATCCTACCATACAACTAACCAGATACTCCACACCCTTCTTCTCCCTAAAAGGAAGCAGTGAAGGTTTGGCATCCTCTCCTCTGTATAGTTAGAAGCAGAAGAAGACGCTGATGCTAAAAATTGAGAGGAAGGGATGGTCGGTATGAAAGGAACTCGGGGCAGAAAGTTCTAACAGGAGAAGACAATTGCTGAGAAAAAGATGGCTGAAATGGAAGAAGCTATAATGTATATTGTCCATGTTATCTAGAGCAGGGGTCTCCAAAAATTGGCAATTTTAAAACTTGTGGGACTTCAACTCCCAGGATTCTCCAGCTACAATGCTTGGCTGAGGAACTCGGGGAGCTGACATCCACAAGTCTTAAAAGTTGTCAAGCTTGGACACCCCTGATCTATCGTATGAAAATACGGATTTATAGGATATCTTGTGAGAAAATATTGTTGCAGAGTTGTCTCCTCCCTACCAACGTTTTTGAAAGCTACTTGTTTGTTAGAAGATTTCTCCAGCCCAGCCCACCACAGTGTGACTCCAGGCATTCTACAAACATAAAAACAAAATTACAATGTCCCCATAACAGGAAAAGTCAAAAAGCATCATCATCATCAACAACAGTGCTAATGGAGCAGAGCAGTGGGCTAATGCCTCCTTAAGTAACACCAGCTGCCTGCAATTAGTGCAGGTTCGAGTCCCACCAGGCTCAAGGTTGACTCAGCCTTCCATCCTTCCGAGGTAGGTAAAATGAGGACCCAGATTGTTGGGGGCAATTAAGCTGACTTTGTAATAATGCCGCTGGGGGGGGGGTGGTGTGTGAAAGCCCTAATAAGCAGGCATATACATAGAATGAAGGCTACTGCTAAGCTTGTAAGCCGCCCTGAGTCTTCGGAGAAGGGTGGGATATAAATGGAATTAAAATAAATAAAATAAATTTAAAAACTGTACACACACAGTTGAGGCAGGCCAACGTATATTACATCTTCCAAGATATGCTCAAGTAATACCCTGCCCCCCTCCACTTGTTGATGGAAGATAAAAGATCTTCCATCAATCAATGAACAGCAGCTCTGGGGGTTTTGGTCTTTCTCCTTCTTCAACTTTTCAAGTAAGAATAGATTTGGTGGGCTTCATCCCTCCAGATGGCTTATCCTCATCTAACCAACAAAGATGATCAGGAGTCTGGGGGCCAAATTGTACAATGAATGCCTATGCTGACTCAGGAATTCTGGGAGTTGAAGTCCATGAGTCATAAAAGAGCCGAGGTTGCCTACCCCTGGCCTAAAGGAACTAGGTACTGTATGTTTAGCCTAGCAAAGAGAAGGGTTAGGGGTGACATGATAGCATCTTCCAGTCCTTGAAGGGCTGTCACAAGGGAGAAGGGATTGATTTACTCTCCAAAGCACCAGAGGGCAAGACAAGAAGGAACAGGTAGAAGCTCCTCAGAGGGAGATCCAACTTGGAAATAAGGAGGAATTTTCTGCAGGAAGAATGATTAATCCATGGAAGAGCTTGCCTCTTAGAATTGTGGGTGCGCCATTGCTGGAGGCTTTCAAGAAAAGATTGGACAGCTATTTGTCGGGGATGACATAGACTCCTGCCTTGGGCAGGAGGTTGGATTAGAAGTCCTCCAACGTCCCTTCTAGCCCTAGGATTCTATGGTAAAGCATTGTTCTGTCTATGCCCCAGATCTATGATGTCATCACATTGTGGATTTCCTCAGCCTGTTCATATTTTGTTCAGGGAAATTTAGCTGATGATGCCTATGGAGATTCTCAGTCATCCAAGTCATGGTTGCCCCAAAGGTGTTTTTTTTTTTCAAAAGGCAAATGGACTTGGTATTTTCCTTGAAGACGTTTCGCTTTTCACCCAAGAAGGTTCTGAACTGAAGAAGTTTCTTGGATGTGAAGCAAAACATCTTCAAGAAAAAAACAACAAAGCCCAGTTGCCTTTTGTTTTTGTTTTTTTGGTTTTTTTTTTATTAAAGAGTTTTACAAAAAAAATTTACAATACATATTTTATTTATTTTATTTTAATTCCATTTATATCCCGCCCTTCTCCGAAGACTCAGGGCGGCTTACAAGCTTAGCAATAGCCTTCATTCTATGTACATGCCTGCTTATTAGGGCTTTCACACACACACCCCAAGCGGCATTATTACAAAGTCAGCTTAATTGCCCCCAACAATCTGGGTCCTCATTTTATCTACCTCGGAAGGATGGAAGGCTGAGTCAACCTTGAGCCTGGTGGGATGCGAACCTGCACTAATTGCAGGCAGCTGGTGTTACGTAAGGAGGCATTAGCCCACTGCTCCACCAAGGCTCTTTTATCCCCAAAACCCACCTGCCCCAAACCACCCCCCTTCCCCCCCCTTTTGAAGAAAGCCCCTTTGGGTTTACCTGGTAATGATATACCAATTTGCAGAGTCCTGTGCATTAGACATTACTGCAAGGAAGATGGCAACTCAAGACAAGCTATCTTTGAAAGGAAACCAGCATTCCTTCTGCATGGCTTAGGCATTGTTTTGTTTCTCAAGTATCTAATAATATCTCGGTGAAGGGGGGAGAGAGAATTAAAAGCCTCTGTGAAACTTCAGGGCCTTGTTTCATGCCCATCTATGCTCTCCTCTGTCAGAAACAGACAGTGCTGAGTTTGATTAGACCTTTAACAAAGAGCTATTGAGGAAAGTGGCTGTGTGAATTGGCCTGGCATTGGTCACAGCATGCTTCTGTGGGACTGGCTGCTCCCATTTTACAATGGCTTCCAGTGTGCTGAGCCATTCGCTAAAAGGTCAAAAACCGAACAGCGAAATGCACCAGAGTCCGAAAATCTTGTTCTCCTATAAATATCAGCCTCTGTTAGAGTCGCTGCTCTTCACATCCCATCTTTAATGCAGCTGCCTGGTGGTGAATCTTTCTCACGAGAGCTTTTCTTCTGGGGTGGCTGTCCTGAGGCACCAATGTCCTTCTCCTAACTGCTGAAGTTCTCCACGGGAGAAGACAGCAATTCCTGCCTCTTTTTAATGCCTTCACCTCCAGCTGCAGAAACCCAGATTGAGATCCAGGAATCCTCAGGAGGTTTTCAGCAGAGGGAGATACATACTGTAGGTTCTTGGGAGAACTTGTCCTTTTGTGGTGCCTTAAATAGTCCAGCTGGGGACAGCTGAGGGAGTGAGATTGTTGGGCCCAATTGGGTTGGAACGCTTCACCCGTCTCGGCTTGCTGGATTCAAGCAAAGGTGGCAATGACTTTGGCCGCCAAGTTAGAAGACATTGAAGTCACTCTGGAGCACCTGCTGATGGATGTCTTTGTAAGTAGATCTTGGCTTTCTCTTCAGAGGGACAGGCTGATCGTTTGAACAGCAGCAAATTGCTTTAGCTGCATATTGTGGTAGGTATAATCTTTTTAGACTCCAGCGTGGGGCAGAGTATTTGGGAATCTCTGTGTGGTGTAGGTCGTAAGAGTTGAAACGGAGGCAACAGCTTTAAGAGACAGATGGCAGAACTTTCCGAGGTTGAAGGAGGAGAAGCCAAATGGTGTCGATTCAAAAAGGCAAGAAGAAAATGGGCAGAATCTCAGGGCCGTATCTATTGGGTAGGACTTCAACTTTGCCTCCCCCTTTGAGAAAGGTGTTGTGATGTACCTGCAGACATTGCAGAAGAACCTGAGAACAAGTATATTGGATATGTCTGAGACATACTGTAGCTGTGCTGGTTTTTAACCAGATGTCATGGGTGATGACTCGGCCTATCAATCCAAACAGATAATCTACATTTACGTTGTTCATCTGACGGAATCAAATCCAGCCTCATTCATGAAATTGTTTTATATGGGGGAAAAGGACTCATTACTACTACCCACCCGTAGGTATCTTTCTATGGCGATTCTCAATTATTCCAAGTCATGGTGGTCCCAAAGGTGCTTTTCCAAAAGGCAGCTGTACTCTCTTGGCTTTTTTTTTCCCCCTTGAAAACGTTTTGCTTCTCCTTCAAGAAGCTTCTTCTAAACTTCTTCTGAACCGAAGAAGCTTCTTAGATGACAAGGAAAACATTTTCAAGGAAAACAAAAACGCCAAGAAAGTCCAGTTTGCCTTTTGAAAAAGCACCTTTGGGACAGGTTGAGCTAAAGTGTTCGTAGAAGAGTTGTAGAGAAGGTGGTCAATAACCTGGTCATGTCAACTTGAATGATCAGGTGCCCAGTGTGGCATTGCCGGATTATTTCAAATTCCAAAATTCTGTTAGACAGCTGTTGAGTCAATTCTTTCTACTAACTGTACTGGACCACTTGTCTTTCCTTCATTTGGAAATGAATGAGAGGAGTGAGACAGGATCCAGTCTGGGCTGTTCACCAGACCCATTCTGGTGAGAGAGAGGTTCTCTGAGAATGGGCTCCAGTACAAGTCCAAAAGCTTGGAAGACTAAACCTCTGGTCCCGGTGAATGACCCAAATTGGGAGACACCATGACACGCTTCCTGTGTCTCTGAATTCTTTTTCTGTCTGGCTTGTTTATGGTGTGTGTATGTGTGAGTGTGTGTGTGTGTGTGTCTGTCTGTCTGTCTGTCTCCCTCCCTCTGTGTGTGTGTGTGTGTGTGTGTGTGTGTGTGTGTGTGTGAAAGAAGCCAAGATGGTAGTAGCTTGCCTTCTAGTCCTTTATATGTAACAGCTACAGTAGTGGCCAAAATAACACCCCCTTTTTTTTGGAGTAGTACCATAAAATTATATATCAATGGAAAGATAATTTAATGTAATGCAACATAGTTTGTTCGATTATCTGTACTGTATGCTATGAAAAGTTATAGCCAAATAACCAGAAAAAAGGAAGCACAACTTGCTTAGGTTGATATCAGGTAGCTTTCCTCCATCTGATTGTAGCCAATGAGCACGAGCATTTAGAGACCCAATCGGGTGTCATCTTGTTTTGGCAATGAGCCAATCGGACTCAGTTATTGGTGTCATGTATTGAAGCTGAGAGGTGGACATTTGTCGGTGTGTTATGTGATGGCTATCACGTTGGTTGGGTTTTTTTGTGTCCTTTCATTTAGTGAGCTTGTAAAACGTAATAAAATTAAAGTAATGGTGCAAAGAGTTGACTGGTCACACAGAAAGCGATGTAAAATAGTATTATTAAGTGAACAAGACGACAGTTATAAAGCAAATAGGAGAAAAATTGGTGGAAACCTAACCAAAGGTGGCATTTCTACTGTACACTTTTCCCAAAAGGTTTCCACAATTTTGGCCACTACTGTATTGTTTGCCCATGCTTTGCCTTTCAAACATCTACTAGCTTTCTCAAATTATCTACAACAGACTCCCAGATGGGCCTGGACTACAGTTCCCAACATCTCCAATCAGTTGGGACTCTTCCAGATTTGATAAGCCAATTTTATAAGTTATAAATCTGAAGGAGCAAGATTCTCCTAATACGTAGCAAATGCTGTGGAGAACTTTTTGATTAAAGAGTGAAGAAAATCGTAATTACAACCAATAATAGTTTATGGATGAGCCTACTTGAGCTTGTGCTCTGCTCTGTGAAAAGATAAGTAGCTCAAAAGTTGGAGGAAAAAAATATCTTGCCCATTGGCACATTGTCACTCTGAGCTTCCCAGAATCTGGATGGTATTGCACAAGTCTGAAGCATTTTTTTTGAATGGCCCATTGTTACCCAACAATGGTGGCCATGATGATGTATTTTTCCTAGTTATTTCTGAGTTCAGAAAAGCAGAACTCGTAAAAGATGCTTCAACCAAATCTCAGTTTGCTTGGCTCTGGACATTACAACCCGGTATTAAAACAGCTCTATTTTTTTTAAATGACCCACCTTATGAGTTAAATGATGTGGCCCTTCCTGATCTCAGATGGATAGTAGAGTTGAGTGAATCTTTGAAGGAATGTTTTGTTTCAATGATAGCTCAAACCCAAAATACCCTCAAAGCTTTTTCTGACACTTCTAAAACCAAAGATGAGCAAATACGTTGCGTCACTTAACTCTGTTTTAGAACTAGTCAGGTTTCTCTCAGAGGTCTTGACTATGGGAGAAGATTTTTGAGGAGCTGTCCTTGACATCGCTGGCTGAGGAATCTCCAGGCTAGATGGCTTTGGTACCAGCTATAAAGGTATCTTCTCCCAACCACTACCCAGTGGACAAAAGTGACCAGTAAGCATTAATGTTCCTTTCATGACCCTTGGCTTTTCCAACTGAACGTTGGTGGACAAGTAGTTGAGAGAGCTCAGTGGAATAAAAGTCCTCAGAGATCTTCAGGGAGTGCTATAGAAAAATACTCAGAGGAGCTTTTCAGTAAGAGGATGTCTAAGTGCTTCCAGGCTGAGTGGCTTCTAGCACTGATGATGTTACCTAGTTGGGTCATGAAATGTCTGGAAGCTCAAAGAGGATTCCACAGTTCAAATATTCTCTTCTATTGGTACATTAGGGACGCAGTGGCTCAGTGGGTTAGGACGCTGAGCTTGTCGATCAGATGGTTCGGCAGTTTGGCGGGTCAAATCCCGAGTGCCGCGTAACAGAGTGAGCAAGCCTGTTACTCATCCCAGCTTCTGCCAACCTAGCAGTTCGAAAGCACGTAAAAATGCAAGTAGAAAAATAGGGACCACTCCGGTGGGAAGGTAACAGTGTTCCGTGCGCCTTTGGTGTCTAGTCATGCCGGCCACATGACCACGGAGACATCCTCGGACAAGCGCTGGCTCTTCGGCTTTGAAATGGAGATGAGCACCGGCCCCTAGAGTTGGAAACAACTAGCACGCATGTGCGGGGGAACCTTTACCTTTACCTTTATTGGTACATTAGACATTTCACAACCCAGCTTAGGTAACATCATCAATGCTAGAAGGGCAGTTGAGTTTGCTGTCTTGTTTATATACTAATGGATTGCTCTGTCAGTGGTGGAGGGAGCATTCTTAGTGGTTCCTTGATTAGGCTGTTGTTTCCTATTAGCTTGTTTATCTGACTTGGTACTTCCTTGATGGTTTACGTCTTGATTGTTAGTTGGGGGTTAACTGGAAGACCTCCCAACCCCATGATTATAAATCATCTAACTTTATAAGACTGGACATTTTATTGCTCCTGACTATCCTATGTTCTTAGGATATATACGTATATTTTTAAGAAAGGGAGAGTAAATTTGTTTCTTTATTTGTGCTAACACAAAGTAACAGGAGAAAGCAAAGTGGACTAAAGTGCTAAAATTAATGCTGCTCAACAATTTCCCAGCAGCATGAAACGTAATATTCGGATGAGCATCTGTCTATTCAGCTGGATTATTTCAGATAATGAGAAGCCAACCAGCTCTGCAGAACCCCTTTCCCATCCATCCTCTCCTCTGTCGGTGTTATTACTTTAATGCTCCCAAGGCCTTCTGTCTTCCAAACTGCCGTATAAATTTGGAAACCATGGCAATATACAGTTCAGAGACCTTAAAAACCCCACCGATCCTATAGAATTGCCCCAGGCTGAGATGAGTAAATGTGTTCCTATTTTTCCTTTGGGTCTCTATAAGAACGTGAATCAGATGGATGGGTCTCCGCTATGCAATGGTTATAACAAAATTGCCCCTGTGTAAAATCAGAAGCGAAGGCAGCCTAAAGTGCGATCAATTGCATGTTGGATGAAACTCATCCTAAGCTTCATGAGAATATCAATATGTTCCCTAGTTGCTGATCAAAAGATGTGGCCCTTGGTCTCTTCTCAAAAACTCAAGACCTTTGGGGAAAGCAGTGTGTCCCTCATGGTGAGGAAGAAGAAGGGAGAAATGGGAAAGGGGATGACAGAAACGTCATAGAATCCTAGGGGATGGAAGGGACCTTGGAGGTCTTCTAGTCCAACCCTCTGCCCAAACCATGGTTGTCCAATCTCTTCTTGAAAACACCCACTACTCTGGGAGGCAAGCTCATCGTTCTCATTGTCGTGTTTGTTTTTTGAACCTGTAAAAAGCTTGACAGCAATAGCACTTAGACCTATATACTGCTTCACACTGCCCTCTCTAAGCGGTTTATGGAGTCAGCCTATTGGGTCCTCATTTTATCCACCTTGGAAGGATGGAAGGATGAGTCCACCTTGAGCCGGTGAGAATCGAACTGCAGAACTGCAGTCAGCCGGCAGTCAGCAGAAGTAGCCTGCAGCATGTGGTGCTACTTTAGAAAGAGTCAGGAGACCGTTTGCACATGGCTGTGTGACTATGGGAGTGAAAGCTAAAACAAGCACAGAGTTCCAGGGAAAGCCCTGTGTGCCATGACCTCTTTAAGACTTTCCTTCTCTCAGAAGAGAAAAAAGTCAGGTCACACACACACACACACACACACACACACACACACACAAAACCTCAGATAAGCAGGTTACAAGGCTAAGTGATTTGGGAGTAAATAAATCCCTTCTGTGTTTAACTGAATCTGTTCTTTGGATTAGCACCTTGATCAGATATCCACTCATTCTCTGTTTCAGGGGTCTTCAAACTTGGCCCTTTTGTGACTTGTGGACTTCAACTCCCAGAATTCCTCAGTCAGGCATGCTGGCTGAGGAATTCTGGGAGTTGAAGTCCACAAGTCATAAAAGGAGCACGTCTGAAGATCCCTGCTCTATTTAAACATCTCCGATGGAGGCAATGCTCAACCAAAATCTACTTGGCATCCATTATCTCGTCTGCTGACTTCAAAATAATTCGGCCTTGTCTTCTACATGGACACCCTTTCAGATCCTTGAAAGCAACTATTCTGTCACTTCTCTTCTTCATGCTAAAGCTGCCCAGGACCTCCAAACCTCCCTTGGAAGTCTTGTTATTTTGATTATAATATGACCAAATATAATTTACTTTAGTAATTCCTTCCCAAAAGGTGGTGCCCACAACTGGATTCAGATTCCAGGGTCAGTCTGCCTAAAGTAGAACAGAGAGGAAATAGAGACTGTTCTCAGTGGTTTCTTGATTAAGCTGTGGTTTACTGTTGGCTTGTTTGTCTGAGTTGGAAGTTCTTTGATTGGGATGTTATTTAGTTCTTGATTGTTGATCTAAGATTAATTCTGGTGTTCATCTTGGCCTACCTGGGCACCGATTGCTGATGAGGAGAAATTGTAGTCTTTTTGTTTCCTTTTTAGCTTTTGGGTTGTCTCTTTCAAATGGTATGTCAATGCTGTTTATCTCTAAATCTTAAATAATATTTGGTCGGTATGCTTAGAATAGGAACCACCAGTCACAGGATCAAGAGAGCCACCTACAAAGAGATGGAGGAAGGATTCCTTTTAAATAAATAGATAGATAGATAGATAGATAGATAGATAGATAGATAGATAGATAGATAGATAGATAGATAAATAAGCAAACAAACCCTGAGCAAATTGGCTGTCCTCACTGTTTAGTGGCTCTTGGCACTTAGCCTTAAAATATTCACAAAGCTCCTGAGATCAGAGAACTTTGTAGACAGTAAAAGGATAGCTGGATTCAGCCATCTGGCATGATCAGCCATGCCAAGCAAGCCAATGACAGGAGCTTAAAGAGAAAGCAGGGCAGGCATTGGGACCTGCAGGAGGCACATGGATGTCGTTGCTGTCATGGAAATAAGTCAAAAAAGCAGCTCTAAAACGGAGCTGATCAGACAGAACAAACAACGTTTTGCAACTGTAGTTAATAGTAGCAGTGGAAGCTGGTCACAGTTGACCTAGTTCAGGGGTAGGCAACCTCGGCTCTTTTATGACTCATGGACTTCAACTCCCAGAATTCCTGAGTCAGCATAGCTGACTCAGGAATTCTGGGAGTTGAAGTCCAGGAGTCATAAAAGAGCCAAGGTTGCCTACCCCTGGCATAGGGTCTCCTGCTTGAGCAGTGGGTAGGACTAGAAGACCTCCAAGGTCCCTTCCAACTCATTCTGATTGTAGATCCTCCCCCCCCCTTCTAAAGTGGCAGGTCTGCAGTCACCCCACCACTATTGTTGAGGACTTAACAGACCTTCTGGGAGTTGAAGTCCATGAGTCATAAAAGAGCCGAGGTTGCCTACCCTTGACCTAGTTCCTTCAGGAATAGATGGCCTTCAGAATAAGAGACTAACAGAGTTGGAAGAGACCTTGGAGGTCTTCTAGTTCAACCCCCTGCTCGGGCAGGAAACCCTATATCAGAAGTCTGGCCTGATAGGATGGGGTGGGTTTGTTATTATGACTTTAATTTTAAATTTGTACTATGGGCATTGTTTAATCATGTTTTAATAATTTTAACTTTTGTATCTGTCTTTTACGTATTGCCCTGTTAACCGCCCTGAGTCTCTTGAGAGAAGGGCGGTATATAAATTAAATAAATAAATAAATAAATAAATAAACCTTTTGGGTACCAAGGACCGGTTCCGTGGAGAGAGGTTTTTCTGCGGACCAGAGGAGACAGGGCTTTGTGTGCTGCCTGCATCCTGTGGATGGGATTTTCCTTGTTTGTGCGGACCGGTTGCTGGCATGCCGCAGCCCGGTACTGGCCCACGGACCAGGGGTTGGGGACCCTTGCCCTATACCATTTCAGACAAATGGTTGTCCAATCTCTTCTTAAAAACTTCCAGTGTTGGAGCATCCACAACCTCCGGAGGCAGGTTGTTCTACTGATGAATTGTTCTCACTGTCAGGAAGTTTCTCCTTAGTTCTAGGTTGCTTCTCTCCTTGATGAGTTTCCATCCGTTGCTTCTTGTCCTGCTTTGTGGTGGTTTGGAGAATAGGTTGACCCCCCCTCTTCTTTGTGCTATCATGTCGTCCCCCTAGTCCAGGGGTGTCAAATAAAATCCTGGTGGTCGCCCATCTAAACACAAACCTATCCCTATTCCAGAGGTCTTCAAACTTGGCCCTTTTATGACTTGTGGACTTCAACTCCCAGAATTCCATGCCTGGCTGAGGAATTCTGGGCGTTGAAGTCCACAAGTCATAAAAGGGCCAAGTTTGAAGACCCCTGCCTGTTCCCTACTTAGCTTTCGAAGGGGCTTTTTGAAAAGGCAACTGGACTTTCTTGGTTTTTCCTTTAAGACAGGGGTGTCAAACTCAATTTCATTGAGGGCAGCATCAGCATTGTGGTTGCCCTCAGGGGGCCGGGTGGGTATGGCCTGGGTGGGTGTGGCCTACTGAGTGGGTATGGCTAAAGTGTGTATGGCCTACTGGGTGGGCATGGCCAGCTCTACATCATTCGCATCAAGGGTGCCTATGGGGGCCTGGGCAGGAGTGGGACAGATCTGGGGGTCTCTGGCAGAAGGAGGATCTCTGGGCCAGGGCCAAGGCAGTGGGGGCCGTTCCCTCACTGTTCCAGGATGGCTTCGAGGGCCACACAAAACCGCTTCGTGGGCCGGATCCGGCCCCCCAGGCCTTGTGTTTGACATGTCTGCCCTAGTCCTTCTTTTCACTAGACTAGACAGTTAGGAATGAGTGAGGGTGTGGCAGAAAGGTTCTTTGTTAGCCAAATATTGGTTTGCTTGCTGTTCCTTTAGCAGTCCCCAAATGGATACTCCTACAGAAGGGGACAATTGAATTCCCAAAGCAAACTCCACGAGTCGTACCCCATTATATATATCTTAATTGCCTAAAAGTCTTTGGAATCTCTTCTGATCTTCGGAACTCCAAAGATGGCCTCAGAAACACGCCAGGATGTACAATACCTTCAAAACATAAAGTGTTCTATTATGAGAAACAACAGAGCGCTCAGCTTCACATACCCGCTAACTGAATGGAAAAGAAGCTAGCTGGCACTCTGTACTGACACAAGTCATGCATAATGTAGGAGATGCTTTGCCTGGTTCTTATGCGCGCAAAGCAGCTGCCAAGACGCAGGGGTAGGCAACCTCAGCTCTTTTGTGACTCGTGGACCTCAACTCCCAGAATTCCTGAGCCAGCCATGCTGAGGGGAAAGGGAGAGGTTGCCATGCTGAGCCATGCCAGCTCAGGAATTCTGGGAGTTGAAATCCACGAGTCATAAAAGAGCCAAGGTTGCCTACCCCTGGCCTAGGCCTATGCTGCTTTATGTACTTGTGCACTTCAACTCCCAGAATTCCTGAGCCAGCCATGCTGAGGGGAAAGGGAGAGCTTGCCATGCTGAGCCATGCCAGCTCAGGAATTCTGGGAGTTGAAGTTCACAAGTCATAAAAGAGCCAAGGTTGCCTACCCCTGGCCAAGAGGAATGGCCTCATCTCTCTCACCATGAGAAACAGGGCTGGAGTACATGTTCTCCAGTATATCTACCCTGGGGTCTGTTGCATGGGCTACTGGGTGGAAAGCAAGCAACAGAAAGGTCTATGGAGATTCTCAGTAATCCAGGTCATGGTGGGTCTCAAAGGTGCATTTTCAAAAAGGCAACTGGAGTGGGGTTTTTTCCTTGAGGAGGAAGAAGAAGAAGAAGACGTTTCACTTCTCACCCAAGAAGCTTCATCCATGTGAATCAAAATCATGTGAAGTATTAGCGCCGCTTGATAAATCCTTCGTAAGGCCACACCTAGAATACAGCAGTGGTGGGATTCAAATATGTGAACAAGTGGTTCTCTACGTGGATGCCACTTCCGGAGGTCCAGTCTGGGCCTGAGCAACAAAAAAATTAGCTACCGGTTCTGTTGAACTGGTGCAAACCGGCTGAATCCCACCCCTGGAACACAATGTCCAGTTTTGGTCACCACAGGACAAAAAAAGATGTTGAAACTGTGGGAAAAATGCACAGAACAACTTAAGATGATTAAAGGCCTGGAGACTAAAACATAGGAAGAACGGTTGCAGGAACTGGGTATGGCTAGTCTAGAGAAAAGAAGGACTACGGGGGGACGTGATGGCAGTATTTCTGTATTAGAGGGGCTGCCACAAAGAATTTCAAGACTTGGTCCTTAAAGTTCAAAGGGGTCAACATATTTTCCAAAGCACCAGAGGGCAGGACAAGAAACAATGGAATGGAAACTAATCAAGGAGAGAAGCAACCTGGAATTAAGGAGAAACTTCCTAAGAGTGAAAAACAAACAGATGAACAGCTTGCCTCCACAGGTTGTGGGTGCTTCATCACTGGAGACTGGACAGCCATTTTCTCTGGAATGGTATAGGGCAGGGGTCGGCAACCTAAAAAAGGAAAAGAGCCACTGGGAACCAGTTCCATCACAAATTAAAAAAAGTGGGAGCCGCGTGCGTGTGTCCATGCACGCGCATGCGCAAAAAAAAGTTTTGCGCATGCGCGGACTCACGCGGTTGCCATTTTTTAAAAAAGTGAGATGGAACCGGTTCCCGGTTGCCCGACAGCGACGGCCCGTCTGCAAAGCTGCCGCTTTCAGTAGCTTTGCAGACGGGCCGCGGCAGCTTCCTCAAAGAGCAGCGCCCCTGCTCATTCGGAGAGGTGCGCGCGCACCTCTCCGAATGACTGGAGGTGCGCGCGCACCTCCCCAAACCTTTGGAGAGGTGCGCGTGTACCTCCGCGCGAACGGGCAGAGGTGCCTCTCTTTGAGGAAGCTGTAGCGGCCCGTCTCCGAAGCTGCCGCTACAGGGAGCTGGGAGCCGCAAGAGACGGCTCAAAGAGCCGCATGCGGCTCCGGAGCCGCGGGTTGCCGACCCGTGGTATAGGGTCTCCTGCTTGAGTAGAGGGTTGGACTAGAAGACCTCCAAGGTCCTTCCAGTTCTATTCTGATTGATTGGTTGTGGGAGGGTGACGGAAATGAAAGGATAGATAACTATCCTTCTATCCCCCCCAACATCACAATTAATGAAGCTTCTTGGATGAAAAGCAAAATGTCTTCTTCTTCTTCTTCTTCTTCTTCTTCTTCTTCTTCTTCTTCTTCTTCTTCTTCTTCTTCTTCTTCTTCTTCTTCTTCTGGTTTGAGGACAAAGGAAATTGTACGACAGGTTGTACCACCGTTTCATTATAATGCAATTCATTAACTAGCTTGAGGACAGCCATTTTCATCTACAATCTGCTTTTCCAGTTTGAGCCTGATCCAGAAGACAGATCTGTTATAAGGTTATTGAAGTGATCTTTAAGCCAGCTTTTGACCATGTTACAACTGACATAATTAGACAGCACTTGCTGTTTCAAAGCCACTACAAGGAGAAGTTCAAAAGTCTACAATAAATTTGGCAAGCCTAAGCAACCATAGGCTATATTTCCGAAGTGCCTTTCCATTAGCTGCTCCTAATTGCACAATGGAATTCATCCTCCAGTTCGATTTGACTCGCGGTGACTCTATAGCAGAAAAACAGAGTTGGAAGGGACCTTGGAGGTCCTCTAGTCCAACCCCCTGCTCAATCAGGAGGCCCTATACCATTCCAGACAAGCGAATGTCCAATATCTTCTTCAAAAACCTCCGGTGATGGAGAACACACAACAAGCCCTCCCACTGATTAATTGTTCTCACTGTCAGGAAATTTCTCCTTAATTCCAGGTTGCTTCTCTCCTTGATTAGTTTCCATCCATTGTTTCTTGTCCTGCCTTCAGGTGCTTTGGAGAATAGCTTGACTCCCTCTTCTTTGGGGCCACCCCTCACGGAATTTATCCTCCAGTTGAATTTGACTTCCAGAGGCTCTACGTCCATGCTGTTTTCTGTGCATGCCATGAAAGTGGAGAAGTTGTTTGTCATTGACTTCTTCTGGGGTGTTTTTTTATTATTATTTCTCTGACTACCCTACCCAATGGTCTCTCATCCAAATCCTAGCCATGGATAGCCCTGCTTAACTTCCAAGATCAACTACAGTTGGTGGAGGATGGAAGGATTTATATTCCATGCAGTGGTGGGATTCAAATATCTGAACATCCGGTTCTCTGCATGGATGCAGGCCTGGGCCTCCAAGGCCTAGAATGGACTTCCAGAAGTGACATCCGTGCACTTCCTGTGGGCTGTTCTAGGCCTGGGAGGCCTACTCCAGGCCTCCGAGGCCTAGAACGGACTTCCGGAAGTAACATCTGTGCACTTCCTGTGGGCTGTTCTAGGCCTGGGAGGCCTACTCCAGGCCTCCGAGTCCTATAATGGACTTCCGGAAGTGACATCAATGCACTTCTGGCAGGCCGTTCTAGGCCTGAGAGGCCTCCACCAGGCCTAGAACGGACTTTCAGAGGTGACATCTGCGCACTTCCAGTGGGCGGTTCTAGGCCTGGGAGACCTCCTCCAGCCCTCCGAGGCCTAGAACGGACTTTCAGAAGCAGCATGGGTTCAGCTGGTTCTCCGAACTCAACAAAATCTACTGAACCGGTGCGAACCGGCTGAATCCCACCACTGATTCCATGCAATCATCTGGTCGTTAGCACTCTTTCTGAGAGTCACTGGGGCCACCTGGAGGTTTATCTGTGCCCTCCTTCCATCCTCCACCATTCAGTCAGAACTGAAGAAGCTTCTTGGATGAGAAAGAAAACATCTTCAAGGAAAAACAAAGTCCGATTGCCTTTTGAAAAAGCACTTTTGGTACAGAGAAGGCCCACAATTCTCACCAAGCGTCATCCTCTTGACGCGCAGGCAACCTTTGCTATTGCTTTGGTGTCCTCTATGAAGGGGGTCAAAGTCTCCACAATTGGAAATAGGGTGCCCATCTAGATAGGGTTCAGGATCCCGGTGAGCTCATTTGTGTGTTTAAATCAAGATGACATTCCAGTTTTCACTGCGGCAAGGTGAAGACTTGCATTTCTTTCTTATCTCTGGTGGGCTCCTTTAATTAACCTTCACAATATATGTGCTGTCTGGATTTGTGGGGCTGTCCAAGATTATGGTGATTTTGTGTAAGCAGATGGTGATGGATGGCACTAAACCTTGGGGTACCAGACCTCTGGGGTGTTTATCATTATGAATTCTTAAAAGAAAGAGAAAATAATAGACTGCACAGGCATAAATTCTTAATGGGAATGAGTCTGTAAATGACACTGAAGTATACTCTGTGTTATTGATGGGCTTTGCAGAACTAATAAAAGTCATTGCTGCCCATACAAATGACTTCCTGCAAACAGCTGTTTATATGACACCCCCCATATCAATTGCAGGCTTTGCCCCACTGGTATTCATCAATTACAGCAAGTGAAAGTTCACGTTGTCAACAATTACACATGTCTACTTAGGAAAGATAGGGACACGGTGGCTCAGTGGGTTAGGACGCTGAGCTTGTCGATCAGAAGGTGGGCAGTTTGGTGGGTCGAATCCTGAGTGCCGCGTAACAGAGTGAGCGCCTGTTACTCGTCCCAGCTTCTGCCAACCTAGCAGTTCGAAAGCACGTAAAAATGCAAGTAGAAAAATAGGTACCACTCCGGTGGGAAGCTAACAGCGTTCCGTGCGCCTTTGGCGTCTAGTCATGCCGGCCACATGAACATGGAGACGTCCTCGGACAAGCGCTGGCTCTTCGGCTTTGAAATGGAGATGAGCACCGGCCCCTAGAGTTGGAAACGACTAGCACGCATGTACGGGGGAACCTTTACCTTTACTTAGGAAAGGTTCAGCGGAAGATTCAATTCAATTCAGAGTAGAACTGGAAGGGACCTTGGAGGTCTTCTAGTCCAACCCACTGCTTTAAGCATGGAGACCTATAACATTTCTGACAAGTAGCTGTCACCTCCAGTGATGGAGCACCTACAGCTTCTGAGAGCAAGCTGTTTCACTGGTTAATTGTTCTCACTGTTAGGACATTTCTCCTTAATTCCAGGTTGCTTCTCTCCTTGGTTAGTTTTCATCCATCGTTTCTTGTCCTGCCTTCTGGTGCTTGGGGGAATAGCTTGACGCCTTCTTCTTTGTGGCAGCCCCTCAGATACTGGAATACTGATACCATGTCACACCTAGTCCTTTTTTCTAGACTGGCCATACCCAGTTCCTGCAACCGTTCTTAGTATGTTTTAGTCTCCAGACTTTAAATCATCTTAGTTGTTCTTCTCTGACTTTTTCCAAAGCCTCAACATCTATTTTGTAACGTGGTGACCAAAACTGGATAGAGTATTCCAGGTGTGGCCTTACTAAGGCTTTATAAAATGGTACTACTATTGAGGGAAGGATAAGGAAGGCTCCGAGGGAAGAAAACAGGCTCATAGTTAGCTTCGGGTGATAATCAGGGTTGGTTATGTTGTGCAGAAGTGTAGAAAAAGAATCTTTTGCTTAAATAATCAAGGAGAGAAGCAACCTAGAACTAAGGAGAAATTTCCTGACAGTTAGATCAATGAATCAGTGGAACAGCTTGCCACCAGAAGTTGTGAGTGCTCCAACACTGGAGGTTTTTAAGAAGAGACTGGACAGCCATTTGTCCGAAATGGCATAGGGTCTCCTGCCTGAGCAGGGGGTTGGGCTAGATGACCTCCAAGATCCCTTCCAGTTCTGTTACAGTAGTACCTTGGTGCTCAACTGCTTCGCAGCTCCTCAAATTTGATACTCAACACATTGAAACATGAAAATTTTGTCCCGATACTCCTTTTTTGTTTGGTCCTCAACGCACAAGCTAGAACAGGGGTAGGCAACCTGGGCTCTTTTATGAGTGGTGGACTTCAACTCCCAGAATTCCCGAGCCAGCCACGCTGAGGGAAAAGGGAGAGGTTTCCAAGCTGAGTCATGCTGGCTCAGGAATTCTGGGAGTTGAAGTCCACGAGTCATAAAAGAGCCAAGGTTGCCTACCCCTGAGCTAGAACTTGTCAGAGTCGTTTGCCTTGTGACTTTTTGTGAATGGAAAAAAAATGTGTTTGGCAGTCATCCTTTTTGGTATTCATCTCGCCTCCCGGAACCAATTAACGACGAGTATCAAGGTACCACCGTATTTTGTGATTCTGTGGTTCTGCATGTTAGTGGACGTACAAGGAGGTGTGGATTTGTGGAATTAAGGTCTCTTTCAAGGTAATGGAGCTGCACTCTCTGAATGACTAGACTAAAAGTGGCAGAATTACGCACGGATGACTGAGTGATGGACGGAAGAAACGAGCCCACGAGACAGGCTTTTCTCTCTCTATTACTCCAGAGTTGTGTTACGCTGCACACCTGTCATTCTCTTTGGCTTTCGAAAGGCAACAAGAGAGGCAGAATTAAACATGATTCCCGACGCTTCCCTTTGGGTCTCTTTCTCTCCGATATACTAACAAGGGAAGAGTCACGGTTAGATTCGTTCGGGATGAAAAAGTGAAGGAGTGCTTTCACGAAAGATTGGTTTTTCCACAAGTTTAAGTCTTGCTCTTTGCAGATTCGGGACATCAGTCGAAGGAGTTCTAGGGCATGGTTTGAATTCACAAAGGGTAATAACGAGGGCCTGGAAAAGTGATTACAGCTAGTCCTTGACTTGCAATAGTTCACTTAGTGACTGTTCAAAGTTACAACGGCACTGAAAAAAGTGACTTATGACCAGTGGTGGGATTCAAATAGGTGAACAACTGGTTCTCTGTGTGGATGCCGCTTCCGGAAGTCCGTTCTGGGCCTGGGTAACGAAAAATTAGCTCCCGGTTCTGCCGAAGTGGTGCGAACCGTCTGAATCCCACCGCTGATTGTGACCGTTTTTCACACTTACGATGATTGGAGCATCCCCAGGCTCACGTGATCAAAATTCAGACGCTTGGCAACTGACTCATATTTATGACGGTCGCAGTGTCCCGGGGTCACGCGATCCCCTTTTGCAACCTTCCAACAAGCAAAGTCAGTGGGGGAAGACAGATTACTTAACAACCGTGTTACTAACTTAACACCTGAAGTGATTCACTTAACAACTGTGGCAAGGAAGGTTGTAAAACGGGGCAAAATTCACTTAACAAATGTCTCCCTTAGCAACATAAACTTTGGGCTCCATTTTAGTCGTTAAGTCGAGGACTACCTGTATTATTGGTGGGTAATAATAAATATGCCAAGGTAGAAATGTCCTGTTTTCCAAAGTTCCAGGGGTTTGTTATATTCTCAAGGTGACGCTTTCCAACCTTGGAATAGGATATTCCAGGCAGACCTCCACGTTTTCATATAGAAATAGTCCTCGACCTATGACTATTGGAACCAGGATTTCTGTTGCTAAGCAACGTGGTTGCTAAATGACTTGGGACCTCTTTTGTGACCTTTTTTACCATGGCAAAGTCAGGCAAAAGGTATCTGGTGTGACTCACTTAACAATCACCTTGTTTAGCAATGAAAATGGTGTTTTTAATTGTGGTCATAAGCCGAGAACAACCCGTAGAAGCCACATCCGGATGGGATGAAGAATTGGTGTGATTTTACTTTTTTTATACTCTAAGGCATGTTGATTTTGCCAAAATGAGTCATTGCTGGGATGCAAAAAATTCAAAGCCAATTCATAGTAAAGGTAAAGGTAAAGGTTCCCCCGCACATGCGTGCTAGTCGTTTCCGACTCTAGGGGCCGGTGCTCATCTCCGTTTCAAAGCCGAAGAGCCAGCGCTTGTCCGAGGACGTCTCCATGGTCATGTGGCCGGCATGACTAGACGCCAAAGGCGCACGGAACGCTGTTACCTTCCCACCGTAGTGGTCCCTATTTTTCTACTTGCATTTTTACGTGCTTTCGAACTGCTAGGTTGGCAGAAGCTGGGACGAGTAACAGGCGCTCACTCTGCTACGTGGCACTCAGGATTCGACCTGCCAAACTGCCGACCTTCTGATCGACAAGCTCAGCATCCTAACCCACTGAGCCACTGCGTCCCTGCATTTTATGAATAAATAAGGTTAATATAATTGGGGGAGAAAAATTAAAACTAGAGCAATCACGTCAAAGGACTTTATTCTTTATTTTTCTAACACTGCAGATAGATTGTAACTCGCTGGTGTGCGGTAGCCGGAAAAGGGGGCTTTGCCGGGTTGCTGGGGAGAGAAAAGACAGGTGAACTGACTCAGGAATAATAAAGGAGGCCAATGAATAAGCCCAGGGTTTGAATTAGAAGGACAATTTAATGCTAGGGGACTTCATCTGGAGTGAGTCACAATTATCTGAGGAGTAAGGAAAGAGTTTGCAGCTGGCAAGGCATTAAACATTTTTAGCTTAGCGCAAAAAAGGCTTGTAGGAAACCCATCCAAGCTGCTTTGGTTTTCATGGATTGCTAGGACTTTTCCTTTAGTTGCTAAATGCTGAAATTCAAGCCTTATATTTAAGTTTCATAAGGAAAAGAGTGGATGGCGCAACTAGATAGTGGATCCAGAAGCAGGTAGCTAATTCAGATAGGTCAAGTCTAATGAAGGGTTTGGCTAGTCTAGTGAAAAGAAGGACTCGGCGGTAACATGGTAGCAGCCTTCCAATATTTCAGGGGCTGCCACAAAGAAGAAGGCGTCAAGCTATTCCCCCAAGTACCAGAAGGCAGGACAGGAAACAAAGGATGGAAACTAACCAAGGAAAGAAGCAACCTGGAATTAAGGAGAAACTTCCTGACAGTGAGGACAATTAACCAGTGGAATGGCTTGCCACCAGAAGTTGGGGATGCTCCATCATTGGAGGTGTTTAAGAAAAGACATGACAGCCATTTGTCTGAAATGGTATAGGCCTGGGGTCTTCAAACCTGGCCCTTTTATGACTTGTGGACTTCAACTCCCAGAATTCCCCAGCCAGCGTTCCTGGCTGAGGAATTCTGGGAGTTTCAGTTTTTCAGTTTTATTTAATTTGTATACCGCCCTTCTCCCTAGGGACTCAGGGCGGTTCACAGTTGAAGTCCACAAGTGATAAAAGGGCCAAGTTTGAAGACCCCTTGGTATAGGGTCTCCTGCTTGAGCAGGGGCTTGGACTAGATGACCTCCAAGGTCCCTCCCAACTCTTGTCATTCTGTTGTTCAGATGCTGAATTAAAAGTACTGAATGGCCACGTGTGAGAATGGTGTATCTGTGCCCAGAAACGCTGCCATCTTTTTCTCTAGAAACATTAATACAGGTACTCATTGACTTACAACAGTTTGGTTAGTGACCATTCAAAGTTACAACAGCACTGAAAAAAGTGACTTATGGCCATTTTTCACACTTACGACCGTTGCAACATCCTCTCGGTCACATGATCAAAATTCAGACACTTGGCAAGTGATTCGTGATCCCCTTTTGCGACCTTTTGACAAGCAAAGTCCATGGGGGGGCCAGGTTCACTTAACAACCGTGTTGCCAACTTAACAACTTCAGTGATTCACTTAACAAATTTGGCAAGCAAGGTCATAAAATTAACAACAAATTTCTCAGCCAGCAACATAAATTTTGGGCTCAATTGTGGTCATAAGCCAAGGGCAACCTGTACAGCTTTTCCTAACTAGGGCTCCGTGAAAGACTGCGACTGGAAAAAGAAATAACACAAATCCGTGCAGCAACTGTGCAACTCTACACAGGTCTGTGACAGCTGAAAACACAAATTAAAATGTCCTTCGGGCAAAACGCATGTGTTAAAAAAATTAAAAACAAAACATCAATAGTCAGGTCTAAAGCAATAAAAGCTACTACAACCGTCTTCAAACATCAATGGCAATACAATAAACGCATCTTAATCAATGCCGTTGTAACACAAGTAACAATCCATATCACGATGCCCTTCTTACAACAACAGCATAAAAACCACAAAACTAAATATCGACCTATTGGCTTGGCCCACCAATTTAAACAAACTTCCATAACTTTAAATAACAGCAACTTATGATTGCATTTGATTGATGTCCAATCATTACAGCCATCCATTATCCCAACAGTGCAACCTTCTTTTCACTTAATAAAAAAACGGAGACAGGAGTCCCCTGCTATTTACTCAAACCACAAGCCGCCCATTAAAGCAGCCTGTTAAAAATAGACGCGATTAGATGAACGCAATTTGAGGTAAGCACCTTTGCTTGCTGATGGGCCTCGTAATACGGCCTTCTTCTCACCGTCTCTCCACCTTCAGAGTGGAGCAAAATGTGTTAAAAATGAGTTTAAAACAAAACCCTATAAAAGATCGTTTGCACAGGACTTATAACGCTCCTCAGGCAAGTCACAGGTAGTCCTCGAATTACGACCACAGTTGAATTTCTGTTGCTAAGCGAGAAAGTGGTGAAGAGAATTTTGCCCCATTTTATGACATTTCTTGCTATTGTGGTTAAGTGAATTGCTGCAGTTGTGAAGTTAGCCATACGGTTGTTAAGTGAATCTGGTTTCCCCTTTGATTTGGCTTGTCAGACGGTCACAAAAGGGGATCCCATGACCCCAGGATGCTGCAACCGTCATAACTATGAGTCAGTTGCCAAGCGTCCGAATTTTAATCACGTGACCGTGGGGGGTGCTGCAACGGTTGTGTAAACAATTGTCCTAAGTCACTTTTTTCAGGGCCGTCAAACTTCAAACCATCACTATACAAAGTCGAGAACCACCTGTAAGCCATCTTTAAGAATGAACTTGACTAGAGACACTCCTTGAGTTATGACGATAATGAAGCTCAGGATTTTGGTCATAAGACATGAGGACCATAAGGCAAGACTGACCTGATTTTAGCCCCATTTTTTACAGCAGTCATGAAGCAAATGCCACAGTTGTGAGTGCCGCAGTCATAATTTGAACGTGGTGGTCGCAAAGCGAGTCCATTCATTCCTATGGGCACTTTTTGTGGGAAACTGGCTGAAAAGATCTGAAACTGGCCCCCAAAAAAAGCTATATTGTGGTCATGTGACCATGGAACGCGGCAACCGTCGAAGCAAGCCAGTTGCCAAGCAGCCCAAATGTGGTCATGTGACTTTGGGGGGGAGGGGCAACATCGCAACTCGAGAATCAGGTCATACGTTACCACGGTAACTTTGGTCATTAAGTGAGCATTGCCTGTAGTCCGGTAGCAATTGAGTCTAATATTCAGTTTTCTTTTGGCGTGAAGAAATGGCTTTATCTATTTTCTTTAATGAAACCTTCATTTCTTTTGCTAAATCGCTGTTAGTGCTAAAGAGGTCCCTGGTTTCAAAGCTTCTGCCCTCCCAACATACGGAAAGGCCTTAATTAGCGTTGAGTTTTCCTCTCTTTTTCTCTGCCTCTGTGCGACGACGTTGCAAGACTCCCCACGTTAATCAGGCATTTGGGATCCCTTGCCCCTTTTCCCCCAAAAAAATAAATAAATTGTTTTTCTGTTTCCATTACCTTCTAATTCCACGTTTTGCTTTACCTCACCCTCGATCCATTCCGCTGGACGGACAGGAGGATTAAAAATGGAAATAAATGCCCAGACGGTGGTGGGAAGAATTAGGGGGCTTCCTCACCCTCACCAAGAGAGGAAGCTAAAGCAATCCTCATCCATATTTTTACATTTGCAATGAGGAGCGATCTGCTTTCTTTGCAACGGAGCCGCTCCTGACGAACAGGCTCCCTTTGCTTTCAAAAGGAAAGCGATGGTCCAAAGAGATATATTTCTTTAAAAAAAAGATTCGATAGATCTTTCCCTTCATGTTCAAGGCCAGCCATGTAACCCTAAACCAACCCAGTTTTAAATAAATCTCAGATTCCCTCCCTTTTTTTCTGGTTTCCCTTTCTCCTCCTCCTCTCACACACAGCCGTTCATTGGGGCAGAGCCCAGATGGAATTCATCAGGAAGAAGGGCTGATGGCTTTAATATTCAAAATTTCCCACATCAAGCTGCTGCCTTTTTTCCTTTAATGCCTTTTAATGAGTGTGCAGTTATGTCAGCCAAATATCTCTCTCTCTCACTCACTCACTCACTCTGTCTCTCTCTCTGTGTCTCTCTCTTTCTCTCTCTCTCTTTTCCCTGCTTTTTGTTTGAAAAATCCAAGCTTGCATATGATCAACGGTTGCAGGAACTGTGCGGTCTAACAAAGCAACGGATTAGGGGTGACATGATAGCAATCTTCCAATATTTGGGGGCCTGGCACAAAGAAGAGGGGTCTTTAATATTCAAAATTTCTCACATAAAGCTGCTGCCTTTTTTCCTTTAATGCCTTTTAATGAGTGTGCAGTTATATCAGCCAAATCTCTCTCTCTCTCTCTCTCTCTCTCTCTCTCTCTCTCTCTCTCTCTCTCTCTCTCTCTCTCCCTTTCTCTTTTCCCTGCATTTTGTTTGAAAAATCCAAGCTTGCATATGATCAGCAGTTGCAGGAACTGTGGGGGTCCAACAAAGCAAAGGATTAGGGGTGACATGATTGCAATCTTCCAATAATTGGGGGCCTGGTACAGAGAAGAGGGGTCAACCTATTCTCCAAAGCATCTGAAGGCAGAACAAGAAGCAATGGGTAGAAGATCATTAAAGAGAGAACCAATCTAGAATTAAGGAGACATTTCCTGTCAGTCAGAACAATTAATCAGAGGAATGCTTTGCCTCCAGAGGTTGTGGGGGCTCCAACACTGGAGGTTTTCAAGAAGAGACTGGACAGCCATTTGTCTGGAATGGTATCGGGTCTCCTGCCTGAGCAGGGGGTTGGACTAGATAACCTCCAAGGTCCCTTCCAACTCTGTTATTCTGCATTCTGTATTCTGCATAGGGTTACAGTTTTCTTTGGCTGGGATTTTGCATTGAATTTGAAATTTGGTTCATTTCAATTTTCGCTGGACTATCTACTTGATTTCACGGAAAGTGAGCTAAAGTTGATTTTCCTTTCCCATTTTTCTGATAGTCAGCTCCTACACTTGCCCTTCTCTAATCTGATTGTGGTTTGTATTTCATGTCCTATCTTGATAAATACCTTTAACTTTTCCCTTCCGAGGCCAACTGCAAGTATGAAAGTTGACCAAGCACAATGGATTCAAATGCATATCTGACCTTACAAGATCAGAAATTGTACGAACAGGTTTTTTTAAAAATAATGTTGGCAACACTGAACAATACAGCAGGAGCAGACAACCTTTTGCTGGTATAGAATCATAGAATGATAGGAATGGGAGGGATCTTAGAGGTCTTCTGGTCCTGCTTCAAGGCAGAAGACCTTATACCATCCCAGCTGAATTATTTTCCAGTCTCTTGTTAAAAGCCTCCAGTGATGGAGCACCCACAACTTCTGGAGGCAAGTCGCTCTACTGGTTAATTGTTCTCACTGTCAGGAAATTTCTCCTTAGTTCTAGTTTGGTTGTCTCCTTGATTAGTTTCTTGTTACTCCTTGTCCTGTCCTCAGGTGCTTTGGAGAATAAGTCAATCCCCTGTTCTCTGTGACATCTGGAAGACATCAACCCTAGTCCTTCTCTTCAATAGGTTAGACCTGGGGTCTTCAAACCTGGCCCTTCTATGACTTGTGGACTTCAACTCCCAGAATTCTTCAGCCAGGCACACTAGCTGAGGAATTCTGGGAGTTGAAGTCCACAAGTCATAAAAGGGCCAAGTTTGAAGACCCCTGGGTTAGACATATTCGACTCCCTCAATTGTTCATTGTATGTTTTAGTATCCAGACCCCTTATCATCTTTGTGGCTCTTCTCTGCACACTTCTTCAGCCACCCAACCATCTGGAGACCAAGAGATCATGTGACGAGGCCATGCATGACCCACAGATTATCCTTCCACACAATAGAAGAATACAATTATGATGTAATTTGGCCACCGGCATTCAGAAGCCGGTAAGGGACAGAAGAGTACACCAAGCGATCTCTTTCTTGGTTTCTCACTCACACAAACATGTATATCTATAGCAACACACATTTTCTTGTAGCAAATTCGAAATAACAACCGCATTGTATGAGACAATGATCTGATCAAATTACTCGCCGAGATAATCTGGATTTCCAGCTGACAGATGGGTATCCTTTGGATGGGCAGACTTTGCTCCTGCCCGAATCATCACAGCAGCTTTTTTAGTGTGATATAAAATGTTAAGACAACGGCGAGAAAGCAGTGGTTATTGCTTGTTATATACGGGGTGGGCATACCACACAAATTGATATGACTCATTCATTGTTTAATTGTATTGCAGTGCCTGCTACTAGATGAATGGGGGGGGACCTGAAATAAACCCCACCCTCCTGTAGACGTTGGGATTATTATCATTTAGGGAAGTAAAATGTCATCTTTCTACCTAGAATCAAACCAGATGCAATTTGATCTTTAATACATCGGCACATCTGGATTTTACTATAGAAACTGATTTAGAATGATCAAAAAAGCTAAGAAAAGGGGGAAACGTTGACAATAGAACATAGAGTAGTGGAGTTGAAAGGTCTTCTAGCAGGAGATCTTATATCATCCTGGACAGATGGTTGTCCAGTCTCTTCTTATGGGAGGGATCTTAGAGGTCTTCTGGTCCTGCTTCAAGGCAGAAGACCTTATACCATCCCAGCTGAATTATTTTCCAGTCTCTTGTTAAAAGCCTCCAGTGATGGAGCACTCACAACTTCTGGTGGCAGGCTGTTCCACTGGTTAATTGTTCTAACTTTTAAGAAATTTATCCTTAGCTCTAGGTTGGTTGTCTTCTTGATTAGTTTACATCTGTTACTTCTTGTCCTGTCCTCAGGTGCTTTGGAGAATACCTTGACCCCTTCTTCTCTGCGACAGCCACTCACATACTGGAAGACTGCTAACCACGTCCTTCTCTTCATTAGACTAGATTATACATAGTTCCTTCAACTGTTCATTGTACATTTTAGTCTCCATTATAAAGAGATAGCGCATATTTTTAAAAAAACCGGTTTTGTACGTGCCGCATGAGACCAAAGAACTAAGTATTCTATGCAGCATGGATTCAATTTGAAAAGAGGAAGAAATCAAACATGTTTTAAATTAGGAGGAACTTTTAAAAGAGAGAGAGAGAGAATTGCTCCCCAAAGCATGCATTTGTGGTCTCAAATATTAGCACTGTCATTTTCTTCATTCGTCCATCCGTTGTGGTCCTAAGTGTTTATGTTCTAAGCTTGAACAACAGAAGACTCTTTGAGCTGCAGATCCGACGCTATTCTATTATTTCAGTTCTGGAAGGAAGTAACATTTGAACAGGGGGAGGGGGTTTTAACATTAATCTCCATACCAGATGGTCAAACCTGACCTATTGTTTTTTGGGGGGGACATTTGATTGCTGAGGAGAAGAGTAACAAGGGGAGGTGGTCTCTCCTCAGTGACACGTATCATGAAATCAAATACAGTTTTAATTAGGCCACTGACCTGTTTCTCCTTCTCTAGCTCCAGAAAGCCAAGCTGTTATGTTTGGGATAATCTCCACCAGATGTAAAGATAGGCTTCCTGAAGCCCGATTGGAAAAGACAGCTTCCTTGTTATTTCCTTTGGCTCAAACCCGAGCCAGCTTGATGCATTGTCTGGCGTTTTGTGTTTTTTTTTATTAAAAAAAACAACATCAAAACAATCACTGAATTACTTGATATTTGGGAACTGGGAACCGCGTAAGTCATTCCAGAAGAAGACCTTATGGTCTAATAGTTCGTGCTCTTGCTCACATGGGCAGACACACACACACATACACATGTGTTATTTTGCACTCTGCTTATGGTGATGGAGGCAGCCGTGACTCTCAATGCGTGTGCAAAACGCCTTCTCAAACTACCATATGGATCTCTGAGAAGACCAAGCACAGAAAGGGTAAGCAGAAATGATCTGTCATGCTTAGCAGAGCCTCTTTTAGGCATGAAACCCCTCCAAGCGATGTTGACGTGGCAGAAATGCTTTGTTGATTGGCTGTGATTGCGTCTTGACCAAGCTGCAGCAAACAGATGGTCATGATTTACTGGCCACGGTTATATGGTAAGAAGGACCAAGGAAGGTGGGCGAAAGTTGCAGTCAGCATTAGTGGTGGTTGGCTACAATTTATTGGAGGGATCTTGGGGGTCTTTTAGTCCACCTCCCTGCCCTAGGAGTTGAAGGCCATGAGTCATAAAAGAGCCAAGGTTGCCTACCCCTGCCCTATACCATTTTAGACAAATAACTGTCCGATCTCTTCTTGAAAATCACCAGTGATGGAGCACCCACAATTTCTCAGTTGCTTCTCTCTTTGATTAGTTTCCATCCGTTGCTTCTTGTCTTGCCTTCGGGTGCTTTCGAGAATAGGTCGACCCCCTCTTCTTTGTGGCAGCCCCTTAGATATTGGAAGACTGCTATTATGTCACCCCGGTCCTTCTTTTCATTAAACCTATGCCATTGTCTTTAAATGTGAAGCACCTGTTCTGAGCATTGCCTAGAACACAGTACTTCAAGGGTTATCCTCTGGGAAGCATTAAGAACTCAATTCATCTTTTCTATTACTGACTACTTCCCACTGAGATGGTAGTACTTCTACAGAGGGTAATAAAACGGTTTGGGGGATGTCAATAAGGGTCAAGCAATTTGTAGGTACTTCTTACTAGATGATAGAAAAAGTCTTTCTATGATCCAACTTGAGCCTCTTCAGAGAATTTTGCCTGCTTCTGCACAAATTCATCCCCCGGGCTCCAACAAACGTGGATTTGATCCAAGAATCCCGTTTCCTCAATTGTGACGGCTTTGTTCCGTGAGCGCTTTGGAAACAAGTGAGGGATGGCTCATCTTAAAAACAGCATGATCCAGCCCCAATTCCCAAGCAGGTTTTTCTCTTCTGCCCATCGACAAGTCTCCCCAAAATGTGAGTGAAAATATCCTTAAGTGCACCTTTGCTATCATTGAAAAAAAAGTGTGACAAAATCTTCGAGAAACAAAAAAGATATTCAGCGTACGGTAACGAAATATCTGACAAGGAAAGAGGAAAACGGCCACAAAAAGTGTCGTAATTGCACCATTTCTTCGGAAAAGCTCTTTTTTTTCCCTCTCGTAGTCACTGGAACAGTCTGATTCACAAACAAAACGCATGGGATTTTTTCTCCATGGTAGCCTTGCTTCTTTTCCTATCTTTAATTTATCGGCGAATTCATTTATTGAATTCTCGTTTCCTGACAGTTCCCAGGATGCAGTTACAGCAAACGTCTTTTTGAAGGAATAACTTCTAGATGCATTGGGGCTCCCAGATTTCAGGAAGAGAGTTTTCCACCACTGAGCAGATCCAACATCTGGGAACAGCTGCCAGAAGATATTTAACAGCTTCTGGAGGCAGTTCACACAGCAAAGGTCAAGGCAAGCAAGCTGGGGGGGGGGGTTCACATCCAAAGGGTTACATTTTGGATTGCAAAGCCCTGACCACCATCTTTGCCCTCCTTTTAAGCCCCTTCCTCAAAATGGGGCTGTTTGTGAGTGGGTGGTAGATAGACAGACAAACAGAAAGACAGACAGATAGATAGATAACATATCTGTCTCTAGAAGAGAGAGAGAGAGAGAGAGAGAGAGATAATCTGTCTCTAGAAGACAGAAAGAGAGAGAAGGATTCTGGACCCTGAGCAGTCAGCTATCAGCACTCAAATAAACATGAACTAATTATGTACATAGGAATTAAAATGCAACATAAACTGGTTGTTAAGATTCTATGCTACCAATACAGGTAGTCCTCGACTTACAACCACAATTGAGCCTCAAATTTCCATTGCTAGTAGGCAGTTTTGGCGGTGTATCTTTGTAGAAAAGGGGGAAAATGTCCATTAATGACCTTTAGGCTGAAATTCTATGACTAGAGTAGTTATTTGACAAATGTAATAAAATTGTTTGTTTTCCCTTTCAACAGAACTTTCATGACACAGTGCACCATAACACACACTTTGTGTGTATGTGTGTGTGTGTCTTAGCTGGGGCAAAGATCTTTTGAACGGTCTAAAAACATTCTGGGAAGCAAACACACTGAGAGATTAAAACCAAGGATACGATCAAATTATAACTCAAAATATGGAAAAATCAAAGAAGCGCAGCTAAAACCCAGATGTATAAAACTGCATATAACTTTTATTATACATAATTCTAACCACAAAGAGCCAGGGCAGATAATAGCCTTCATAAAAATATCATTACACAAATGTTCTTCCTAAGATAATCACCCGTTTGCTGAGATCGCCTGGGTCTATAGCCGTTTTTGGGCTGGCCGCACATCTGGAAATTTGAGAGGCAGAGATGCCATCAAGATAGAGCTTTTCTAGGGCAAAGGAA
>NC_139515.1:9138230-9193230 GCF_947247035.1 Vipera ursinii | reverse complement strand
TAAAACGTGACATTCCCAAGAGATCTCAGCTAACTAGGTTTCCGCCTTCCATAAACAGTGACAAGCTTCCATGACTTTAAAGCTTGGACTTAATAGGATTCTTCGCCTCTTTAGAGGAACCAATATTATATGTCATTTATCCCAAATACAGTAACCCTGATGTATTTGGATCTGGAAACCCTCTGGGGTCATTATGAAGAAGCCTCCAAAGAAAACATTGACACCAAATTCTGCAAATTATTGTAAGTCTGCCTGAAGCACATTGCTGTGCTCCATCAAACATCAATGTTCATGGAATGAAGGCTGAGACTTGTTAAAAACAAGAGCTGAATGTTAATATTGTAACGTAATATCCACTCCTTTGAAATATATGCTGTAAATTCTTCAGATCATCCAAATATAGAGGCTTTATCAAAGCCAATGTATCTTTGATCTCTTATTTGGACCACAGGCACTGAACTCTGAAGCCTGACAACGCCCAACAGAACCAGCTGTGAAAGCCTAGGCCAGTATCTTTGATCCATTAATCCTCCCTCCCTCCCTCCTTCCTTCCCCACAATTCCATCTGATCCCAGAAATCTGTGTTTCGTAGCCAATGAAGTATGAATCTTCACAATATTGGTGCCTGTAGTTTCCGATAGACTTTGTTGACCTATTGTCAAGACCTGAATGCAATATTCTGAAGACTGAGAGGTCATCAAATGATAGAAGATAGAACAGGAGTCTTCAAACTTGGCCCTTTTATGGCTTCTGGACTTCAACTCCCAGAATTCCTCAGCCATCATGCCTGGCTGAGGAATTCTGGGAGTTTGAAGTCCACAAGTCACAAAAGGGCCACGTTTGAAGACTCCTGACATAGAACATGGTCTTCTAGTCCAACTCCCTGCTCAAGCAGGAGACCCTATATCATTTCAGAAAAAGGTTGTCCAGTCTCATTTTGAAAGCCTCCAGTGATGGAGCACCCACAACTTCTGAAGGCAAGCCCTTCCATTGGTTGAATTGCTCTCACTGCTAGGAAATTTCTCCTTAGTTCTAGGTTGCTTCTCTCCTTGGTTAGTTTCCACTGTTCTTTGTAGGAACCCTTCAAATATTGGAACACTGTTATCATGTTACTGTTCTGTACCAGCCTGCTACCGGCCCTGCAGAAAAGGCAGGGACAACCCCTTTACAAACGGCAAGAGGCTGGAATTAAGCCTGCCAAATTTATTAAGATAAAACAGAGCAAAACAAGACACCAACCATGAAACAGGAGCTATGAAACAGGAACTAATCAAGCAGTTGCCTTCAGCAAACCAGCCCTCCCACGCATTCCCCTTTTATACAGTTCAGGGCGTGGCTTCTCTCTGCCTCCTTCTGAGGTGCCCCATTGCCTTCCTCTGTTTACTCCTGACTGACTGCCTCCTGCGTCGGGCGTCCTTGAACAGGGCCAGCTGTGGGTCATCTTCATCCACGCTGTCAGGCTCACACAGCTGGGTCTCCGTTGTGACCAGGTGGGAGGAGCCTGGCTGAGGGCTCTCATCAGCAAGATCTTCAACCCCCTCAGCAACCTCTTCAACACCCCCCTCCTCCTCTGAGTCGTCTGACCCAACTGCCGAACCCACAGGCTGACCCTGAATCACAACAGTTACCCCCTAGTCCAGGGATCTTCAAACTTGGCCCTTTTATGACTTGTGGACTTCAAGTCCCAGAATTCCTCAGCTAGGCACACTGGCTGAGGAATTCTGGGGGTTGAAGTCCACAAGTCATAAAAGGACCAAGTCTGAAGACCCCTGCCCTAGTCCTTCCTTTCATTAGACTAGACATACCCAATTCCTGTTACCTTTCTTTGTACATTTTAGCCTCCAGCCCTCTAATCATTTTTCTTTAGCTGAATCTCTGAACTCTTGCCAGAGACTCAACCTCCTTTCTGTATTATGGTGACTACAACTGGATGCAGTATTCCAGGTGTGATCTTACTAAGGCTTGGTAAATCGGTACTAGAACTTCACGTGATCTCGATTCTATCCCTCTATTAGTGCAGCCCAGGACTGTATTGGCTTTTTTGGTGGTGGCTGTACAGTGTTGACTCATATTTAAGTGATTGTCCACTAGTCTGTAAGATCCTTCTTGCAGTTACTGGCATTACCTAGCCCAGTGATGGTGAACCTTTTAGAGACTGAGTGCCCAAACTGCAACCCAAAACCCACTTATGTATTGTTGGGTGCTGGGTGGGTGTGGCCTTTTGGGTGGGTATGGCCCATTGGGTGGGGGTGGCCCATTGGGTGAGGGTGGCCCATTGGGTGGGCATGGCCCATTGAGTGGGGGTGGCCCATTGGGTGGGCGTGCCTTTGGTGGTAACGGCAGACTGGGTAGGACTAAAGTTCAATCAATCAATTCCAACTTTGCGAGATCTTTTTTTTTCTCGTGAGAAGTTGAAATTGATTGATTAATTGAACCTTTTTTTGTTTGCACACAGCGGTGGAGGCCTAAAGTGAAAAGGTTTTATAAAACCCAGCTGAAGGCCTAGGACTGGGACGACCGCATACATGCCCACAGAGAAGACTCTGCGTGCCAGAGGTGGCATGCGTGCCATAGGTTCACCACCACGGACCTAGCCTCTACCTATACATTTAGTTTTAATGGCTATTGAGCATAGCCCTTGCCATCGTCACCCTGAGATTGCCCTCTTTTTCAAAACCAAGGATAAAAATCAAAGCTGAAATCTTTAAAGGCCTAAACTCCTCCTATGGTCATCCTTAGCCCTGCCTGCAAGCAGCTTGAAATAACACTAGGCAGATCTGATGCACATTTGCAGCACAATTTCAGACTTCTATTAAGGGTTGGCAATGAGCGGAAAGAGAATGTTTTAGTCTCCGGAGGATTCCCACTCCCATTCCATCTTTTAATTCTTGGAAGAACATTTTAAAAAGCCCCCACGCTGACCTCAGCACTTCCTGTGACATCATCACCCTTCCTGCCCCCCCCCCAGCAGCTGCCACTGGTTACTGTAAGAACAGAAAGACCCTAAGAATTCTCTAAAGGGTTGAAGTTTTACAAGGACACTGTAGCTCTTCCAAAGCCTCACCTCTTCCTGAATCTCTGCATTGAAGCCAAGAGGTAATTTAGAGCTCATCCTCCCGATTATATTTCTTTTTATATGGCCTGGGTTGCAGATTCATGCAGATGTTTATGTATGTGCACACTTGAAGGTTAGGACTATCAGATCTAGGGGCAAAACTATTCACAACCCCCTGATGGCATCCATGGGTTTGGGTTTTTTGGGGGTTTTGGGTTGTTGTTGTTGTTGTTGTGGTTGTTTTGCATCTCTTCGTTGCAATCTGGAGTCATCCAGATCAAAGCCGGTGGTCCACCTGAGCTTGTGCATTTTTAAGCCACTTTCTCCAACAGCTGCAAATAATTTGATGGCTTCGGGGTTTTTCTATGACTTGAGTGTGTGTTGTTGTATGCTTTGCTTTACAGCTGTGACCTACTTAATCACCACCGGGAAAACAAACTGCAAATGATTAAGCCTATGGCCTGGGTCTCAAAGCAGGGAGGGGAAGATCTTATCTTTCTAAATACTAGGATGTCCACCTTAATAACAGGAAACCGGGTTCCAGAAAGGAGTCCATGCCACTTCTTTGCATTGTCTATTGAGACAAGGGAAGTGTATAATGTATTTTTTTTTTGTTTTTGAATTTTTATTCAGGACAGGGAAGAGAGAAGAGGGAAGTGGCAAAATGTCAAACCACCTCCGAATTAGGAATGAGTCGTGGGTTTCTGAATTGAGATCCTTTTTGTTAGCTGTTATGTATGCGGACACCTGCCTATCTAGTGGACTGTGTGTGCAAGTGACCACCCCACAGTTGCCTTGTATTAACACACAGTGTATATAGTTCTAATATTGTTATAGTCAGTGGCGTAGCGTGGGGGGTGCAGGGGGGGCCGGCCGCACCGGGCGCAACATCTGGGGGGGCGCCCATTAAGCTCGCCGGAGGGGGACGATTCTGCTTCACCGAGGGTCGGAGGAGCGAGCGAGTGGGCGGAGCATAGAAAGCAACCACATTCGCTGCGCCCAGCCAGAGCGGGATCCCGTCCTCTCGCGGCTGCGGATCGCCTCCTTTCTCGGGTGGGGGTGGGGAGGCTTGGCGGCATCTCGCCTCCCTCTCTTTCTCCCGCCGCAGCTCTCCTCCGCTTGGCTCTCAACCTGCAAGCCCGCCCCCCCCGACCCAGCTCCCGCCCCGTCTCCTTTCCCGGAGGTAAAGGTAACAACTGCAGCCGCCGCACCTGCGGCTGCTTGCTGCTCCTCCTCCTCCTCCTCCTCCTCCTCCTGCCGTATTGACTCTCTGTGGCCACTCGGTTCCCCCTGCAGGAGGCGATCAGGACGCCCCCCCGACACACGTCGCCAGCAGCGAGAGTTTCCAGCCAGGCCGGCGAATCTTTGGGGCGAGGTGCCAAAGAGAAGGAGGCGGCTTGGCTTGGATAAGCAGTGTCTGGGCAGAAAATAGGTCAGGCGCCACAGCAAGTATGAACTCCTGGGGTTCAGCCTAAGCAGGCAAAGCTGCAGGGTGGGTTGGTTGGCTTTTCCGGCTTTGGAATAACCTTGGGAAGCTGAGGCATTGTAAGTTGGAAGTCATTGTTTGTTGCCTAACATGTTGGGTCACCCCACACCACATGCTAAGCCATAAACCGTGGTTGGTATCCAGGGTTTAGGACAAGATGGAGAAAACTAGCCAATTGTGGGATCATAAATCTTGATGAAGCCCATCATCGCTCCATGTGATGTATGCACTCAATCTACAAACGTAGTCCAAGCCTATTCACATCTGTTGTAAGGTCATTCTCTCGTGGGGTTTATCTTGACATCCACTAAGAGTGGAACAAACATGCCCCATTAACCATTTTCAACGCCATGTCCTCTCTTTGTCTCATCCTAAATCACAGCTGAGGCACCTTAAAGTTGCCTTGTTTCAGTTTTAAACTAGCATTTTCCCTCTTCTCCAGAGACCCATTTTTGCCTTGAACCTAACTCAAGGGTAGGCAACCTTGGCTCTTTTATGACTCATGGACTTCAACTCCCAGAATTCCTGAGCTAGTGGAAGAGACTCGAGTGCTAAAATCCACGGGTTAGGGGGCGCAAATTACTTGCCTTGCCCCGGGTGCTGACAACCCATGCTACGCCACTGGTTATAGTTGAATGTGTTTTTTCTCTAAGGGGGGAGGGGTGTTATGTATGCAGGCACCTGCATAGCAACAGCCACCAGGGGGCGTTGGCCTGGACGGTTTTGGCGGGAAACCTAGTTTCGGCGGGAAACCCAGGGCCAACCCCATTGGCTGTCCGCCTACCTGGCTAGGTATTTAAGGAGGCCAGGTAAGCCTCATTCCCCAGTACGCTACCCCCCCCCCCCAATAAAGAGCTGAACACGTACTCTGGCTGGCATCTCTTCCTTGCGTCGGACCCACTACATTGCATTAGCTATCTATCCATTTCAGTTTCCTGGAGAAGCTCCATCTGTTTTCTTTTGAGATAGGCAGATGTCTTGAATCAGCTGGCTCTTCTTTGGGATGGGGGACATCAGATATAGATAGATCAGACACATGATTGATTGACAGACACAGATGATAAATGATATATACTATACTATGCTATATAAACTATACTATATATACTATACTATGCTATACTATACTATACTATACTATACTATACTATACTATACTATACTATACTATACTATACTATACTATACTATACTATCAGTGCTTTTTTTGTAAAATAAAAAGGTGCCGGAACTCACACATGTCATACAACCCGCCTACAAGGTTCCATCCAAAAAAGGTGCCGGAACTCCGTTCTGAGCGTTCTATGACAGAAAAAGCCCTGGTATACTATACTATACTATACTATACTATACTATACTATACTATACTATACTATACTATACTATACTATACTATACTATACTATACTATACTATACTATACTATACTATTAGAGATTTAACTTTGTTGTGTTTTTTGAGTCTTGTCACGTAAACCAAACCTAGCTCTATTTTATGGTCCACGGTAAATGTGACATTGCAGAAAAATGGTCTCATTGGTAACCAGAAGGAGATCATTGGACCCATGCAGCCATCAAGTAGTTGAGGTCTGCGGCCTTTAAATTGCAGAGACACACCACCACCCCCAGTTCACAGCCTTCTCCCCCCCCCAAAAAAGAAGTAGAACATTTATTATTCTGCTTGCATGATTAGAGAGAGAAAGACGGGGCAAAGTTGTAAAAAATTAACTCGTGTCAGACTGTCAGAAGTGATTTAACAGGAGGCAGAGGGAAAGCAACGGGCCTTTTTCCCATCATGCAAAGAGGAACGGCTCCTTTGGTGATGCTGGAACTGCATAGTTCTTTTTCTTTTTCTTTTTGTATCCAAGCATAGACAGCAATATTTTCTTATACCTCATTTTTATGGCCCATCAACTTTTCGGTGAAGCAAATCTAAGTAATTTAGTGTGCCTGCTCTAGCCGAAAAAAAGAGGCATGTGAACATCACGGAGAAATATGATCCCTTGAGATATTTTTATCTCAGAATATGTTTTTTCCCCCTTATTACCCTTTCCAAAGTCTACCCTCCAGCATGTGGCTAGGGAAAGAAGAGGAAAAAGATTACTTTTTCAAATGTTTGTGTTACTGCAATCGTTCCTCCCTTAAAATTTTGTTCATTGGTCAGGATCGCTTGTAGAGATAGGCACCCCTACGAATTGAATGAATGAATGAATGAATGAATGAATGAATGAATGTTAGTGCTCCTTAAATGTTATAACAGGTAGTCCTCAATTTATCACCACAATGGAGCCCAAAATTTGACATTTAAGTGAATTTTGCCCCATTTTGCGACCTTTCTTGCCACAGTTGGCAAGTTGTTGAGTTGGTAACCTGGTTGTTAAGTGAATCTGGCTTCCCCATTAGCTGCTTGTCAGAAGGTCACAAACTGGGATCACATGACCCCAGAACACTCCGACTATCATAAATGCATGCCAGTAGCCAAGCATCTGAATTTTGATCACCTGACTCTGGGAGTGCTACCACAGTTGTAAGTGGTTAGAACGCAATATTACAGGCTAATTCTGCCTACTGCCAGCAGTTCGATTCTCACCGGCTCAAGACTGACTCAGACTTCCATCCTTCCGAGGTCGGTAAAATGAGGACCCAGATTGTTGGAGGGAACATGCTGACTCTATAAACCGCTTAAAGAGGGCTGTAAAGCACTGTGAAGCGGTATATAAGTCTAAGGGCTACTGCTATTGCTAAATTCCTGCTATCTGTTCGGCTCACCATTGCAGTTGAATCTAAATAACATGGATATAAGCAAAGACATCTGACTCTCAGTTTCAAAGTGAAACTTCTCCTTATGTCTGATGATTCATCTCCACTAATTGGATACAAGATGAATTGTTTTGATAAAAGGAGCATAATGAGGATAATATTGCTTTGGTTTTAGGTGGTGTCAGGAGACATAATGTGCCCACTGTTCTTAGTTTAGCTGTTGGTCAAGATTATTCTGAGGAAGACCATCTGTTCTTCTGATTTAACTGACAGTGCAGACTTCAGCGTGTTCACTCAGAAATAAGTTCCACCATGTTCAATGAGGCTTACTCCTCGGAAAAGGGCAATTAAGCTATAATGTGATTTGTTTTGGGGCTTGCCATTAGATGTGAGCAAGACCACGACAGTCTGTTCAAGAAACCGTCCACTGAATATTCTATTTCTGTGGAGCTGGGGAGTGTTGTTGTTGTGTTTTTTTAAAGCCATTCTTGCTTTATTGGGACCGATTAACAAGTCCCTTCTCATTAGCAGAAACTTCTGGCAGGTTGGATTCGGGCTTATAACGAGAATAGCTGAAGCTCATTAAAGGGTTTTAGAAATGAGCTTTTTTAATTATTTGTCTTTGGATCTGTCTGTCTAGCTAGGAAGGTCTACTGGGGATGGTTAAAAAAAGATGGAAACTATGATGGAAAATCTGCCTGCTTTTAAGGGTATCACGGCTGCCATCTTGAGTTGTTTTTTTTTTTTAATATCACCTGCAGACACCTCTGCGTCTGTCTATAGATCTTTTGGGTGAATTCCTTTGTTTCATAGTTTGTGTCCTGCTACAAACTGACATTAATGTTTCCTAGAACCAGTCTGCAGCCAGACGAATTGTAATTATGTTTGCTTTTCAGGGAAAATCCAATTTCTTGGGAGGCGAACAAATTGCAGGGTAGTGTGTTAGGTTATGTAATAACCAAAGCATGGAAAGGTCAACATGATAAGGCATCCAGGTTCACACCCAGAGGTCAAAAGGCAAGAAACAATGAGACTTTAATGGCAGGCGCAGTTTCTGGCTCACAAAACTGGCAGGTGACATCTCCTGATTGACTCGGTGAGGTGTCAGAGCTTACTATAGGGCAGGGGTCTTCAAGACTGGCAACTTTAAGACTTGTGGACTTCAACTCCCAGAATTCCTCAGCCAGCCCTGTAAAAACCTCCAGTGATGGAGCATTCACAACTTCTGGAGGTAAATTGTTTTCATTGTCAGGAAGTTTCTCCTTAGTTCTAGGTTGCTTCTCTCCTTGATTATTTTCCACCCATTGCTTCTGGTCCTGCCTTTAGGTCCTTTGGAGAATAGGTTGTCCCCCTCTTCTTTGTAGGAACCCCTCAAATATTGGAAGACTGCAGTCATGTCACCCCTAGTCTTTCTTTTCATTAAACTAGACATACCCAGTTCCAGGAACCATTGTTTATATGTTTTAGCCTCCAGTCCCCTGATCATCTTTGTTGCTCTTCTCTGCACTATTGTAAGTCACTTTCTTCAGAAGTTGCTAAATGAGTGGTCCTAAATGAAGGACGACCTGTAAGAATCCTTATTAATGCTGGGATGGAAGATGACCAGAAAACCCCCAAGTTATAGATAGTGTAGGTTGGAAAGTTGAAAAGAAAGTCTGGAACAAGGCAAGCTACACATTGAAGTCCCACCCCAGTTCAACAAATCGAAGGCAACATACATTCCATGTCCAACTGATTGAATTTCGGTTCTGCCTTTGAATGAATGAAATCAAAGCAGCTAATGAATTCTACATGAAAGAGAAAGGAAAAAAAACACCCAGATCTATTTATAACCCAATAAATAAGAGTGAAAAAAAAATATAAAAACAGAGGAAAATCGGGTACCAAAAGAATTAAGTCTCTCCTCATTTGATGTTTACCTCCGGATGAAAGAGGACCATAATTTCATTTTTTCTGACTTAAAATGGAATTAGGTTTCACCCGCTTCAAAAGAGGCCATTGCTTCTCGCCCTCCATCCAACTGATATTAGATGCAAATCCTGATTATTATTATTTTTTAAAAAAAGAAAGGAAAATTATGTAATTAAAAACCCCTCTACCTCACACCATTAACTTAAGAAGCTGGATGAAATTTAGCACACGATGATGCCCCGGTGCCCAGTGAGTTCAGAAAATCTCCAGAGAACAGCCAACTCAGAACTTTCCTGTAGATCAGTGTATCAGAAACTCGACAACTTTAAGATGGGTAGACTTCAACTCCCAGAGTTCCTCAGCCGGTTCTGTTGGGCATTGAAGTCCTCCCACCTTTAAGATGCTGAGATTGAAAAACACGGCTGAGAGGTAAAGAAGGTAACCTTGAGAAATTGAAGACAGATCCATTACTAAAGAAATGAGAAGCAAAGCATAGCTTAAACCCAGAACAAGAAAGTGTGGGTAGATGTCTCAAGCAGAAACCCCTTAATTGGCACGAATAGAAGAAAGGGAAGACATAAAACATAAGTGAACTTGAAGACTGGGTTCCTGCAATCCGTCATAATAAAAGTAATTTTAGACTTCCGCTGAGCTGTTTCTTGCTCTGGTCTATGTCGTGAGCAAGTGACACATCTGTACCACCAAGTTTTCTTCTCATCTGGCAGCAAAAAGCCAATAATTTGATTTATCTCCATAACCAATCTCAAAAATCTGCCTCTGCATTTAAGGTGATGAGTGATGGTGTTGTAAATGTGCATCAAAGATTAAAGAAAATTACTGTAATTTAATTAATTCAAATTTAATTTGGTCTGTCCATCCGTCACTCTTTTAAATGTGGAAGTGGCTGGGTTGTGACAGATGGCTAGTCTTGTGGGCTTAGCCACAAGGACGAGAGGGTCAACCTATTCTCCAAAGCACCAGAAGGCAGAACAAGGAGCAACGGATGGAAACTAATCAAAGAGTGAAGCAACCTGGAACTAAGGAGAAGCTTCCTAACAGTGAGGACAACTCAACAGTAGAACATCTTGCCTCCAGAAGTTGTGGGTGCTCCAACACTGGAGAAGATGAGATTGGACAACCATTTGTCTGGAAAGGTTTAGGGTTTCCTGCCTGAGCAGGGGATTGGACTAGAACACGGGTTGGCAACCCGCGGCTCCGGAGCCGCATGCGGCTCTTTGAGCCGTCTCCTGCAGCTCCCAGTCACCTGGTGCGCACGCACCTCTCAGAACGGGCAGAGGTGCGCGCGCACCACTCCAAAGGTTTGGAGAGCTGCACACGCACCTCTCTCGCACCTCCACCCAAACACCCGTTTGGAGACCTGCTGGTGCCGGTTTAGAAAGCTGCCGCGGCCCGCAACAGCTTTCTAAACCGGCACCAGCAGGTCTCCAAACCACTGTTCGGGCGGAGCTGCGCGCGCACCTCTCCAGAGGTTTGGAGAGGTGCGCGCGCAGCTCCGCCTGAACACCCGTGTCGAGACCTGCTGGTGTTCGAGCGGAGGTGCGGTTTGGAGACCTGCTGGTGCCGGTTTAGAACCGACACCAGCAGGTCTCCAAACGGGTGTTCGGGCGGCAGTTTGGAGGTCCCGGGGGTGGCTCCAGCGATGCCCGGGCTGAAGGCAGCGCCGCAACCCAGCGCCCATCACCACGGAGACCCGTCGCCGCTGGTGTGCAGGTGCGTCCACATAAAAAAAAGTGGAACCGCGCGCGTGTATCCACGCACGCGCATGCGTAAAAAACAACATTTTGTGCATGTGCAAAACATTTTTATGCACATGCGCATGCATGGATGCATGCCACTTTTTTATGTGTGATGGAACCGGTTCCCAGTGGCTCTTTTGCTTTTTCAGGTTGCCGACCCCTGGACTAGAAGGTCTCCAACGTCCCTTCCAGCTCTATTCTATTCTATTCTATTCTATTCTATTCTGTTCTGTTCTGTTCTGTTCTGTTCTGTTCATTCCAATATCTATTCTATTCTCTTCTCTTCTCTTCTCTTCTCTTCTCTTGTTTTCTCTTGTCTTCTCTTCTCTTCTCTTCTCTTCTCTTCTCTTCTCTTCTCTTCTCTTCTCTTCTCTTCATTCCGATTTCTATTCTATTCTATTCTATTCTATTCTATTCTATTCTATTCTATTCTATTCTATTCTATTCTATTCTATTCTCTCAGAGGTTGATTGACAGGATGTGGGGTGAGGCTTTCCATCTTTGCTCATTTACTAGAAATCTTTCTCCATATCCCATGGATCAGGGATGTTTAGACCCTTCCCCCCTGATGGGTAATTCATAGATTAACTCTTACGCTGTAAATCATAAGGACAAGACTTTCCAGTCTAAACTTTTGCTCTCAGTTCAGACAACCTATCGGAAAATCAGCATCTTCCACAGTTTCTTCAGCAGCAAGTGGAATTTAGGAGTTTCTTGTCCTTCACCACCAACCATTAAAAACCCTCTTAGCTGATGTCCATCACTAATTCTAATGAGACCCAGTGTCCTTTCTGACTGACTCACTCTAAAGAATATAGCCATGTGTTTTTTTATCTGTCCTCTATTTTTGACGATTCAGTGACCCAAATTCTAACGGTTTGAAAGAGAAAGAAAAAATACAGTTCCTTGCCCTTTTTCTACTCCATGCATAATTTTATAAATCTAATCCCCCTTTTTCTCACCTTTTCCTTAGCTAAAAATATTTCAACTTTCCCTGCAGTCAAGTTAGAGAACTAATCATGTAGCGGTTAACTTTTTATGCGTTTGCTACAGCCTGATTGCTTATATATTCATTGTATGTGTGTCCTCCGTGTTCTCCAGGGTGTGAGCTAGAGAGTACATGATTTTAACCCGATTTAATCCTTATGACAAATCTGTCAGATAGGCCAATTTTAACAGATAAATGGGGATTGGTAGCTGGTTATTAGAAGTCCAACCTTGTGACTACAGCACAGTGGTAGATCTTGTGTTGGGGCAACAAGAATGGTACACAATGCTCCACAGTTTCCAGACTGGTAGCCGTGTTAGTCAGTTGCAACCAAACCAAAAGAGAACATTGTAGCCTTGTAAAAATTTGATCTAGTTAACAGCGTAAAGAATTGTGGTCTACAGACGGTTTATTGAGATGCTTGATGATCACCACCATAAATGTGACACTTTCAGTTTGTTGTGCGATAATCCCTAATTCATTTTGGATTGTTGTTTTATGGAATCACCTACTGTGATACCTCTCAAAAAAATCATTCTTGGTCCGTCCCTGCCTCTTATATTTTATCTGACCAGGAACTATTTTCCAGGAGCAGATACAATTCCAATTGATTTGCAGTCTGCAGAAATGAGTAATTCTAAGAATGAATCTTTTATCTCTTGTAAAAAAAAAGAGCTGAATTAGCAGATTCAGTGTCCTATTCACATGTTCCCAGAGTCCTATGAGTCTTATGCATGAAAAACAGAGTATATTTTTTCAAAGGTCTTGGAATTTGCAGTCTTCTCTGTGCAAACATGCAAATTCCATAACTGTTCTTTTGTGCTATGCAAAACTGTTAGTCTTTGCAGACAAAGGGCTTGCTTTAGCCATTCTATCAATCATATGAATGCTTGCTTTTACTACAGCTATATTTTTCCTCGGTGCTACCCATCACCAGGCTCAACCAGATGTTAATGGGGTCGACATCTGCAAGGGGGTGAAAGTGATATGGTGATGAAAGCCTCGTCCCTTTTCTACATGCATACAGAATGACAAGAGCCTTCATCACCATACCACATCTGCCAGGTGTATATTTTTATTCCACCGTGGCCATCCCAAAATTCTTTCTAAAGTTCTTTACCTCTTGAGCACCATAATTTGCTATTCCCTGCTTTCAGTCAGGAAGAAGGGAATCGTAACGATCAATCCTTGTTTGTTTTATGAGCAGTTAGTCTGGTAAGAGCGAAGGATCGGCATCTAGAGCACAGCTATGTCGATGCTTTTGAATGTGAGTGTCAGAGAAGACTCCTGAGAATATTTATTTATTTATTTATTTATTTATTTTATTTAAATTTATATACCGCCCTATTCCCGTAGGACTCAGGGCAGTTTACAGGGAAAATTAAAATACATAGCATACAAAGTTAAAATCAGATTAAAACTATAATTAAATTACAATCCCTGAAGTTAAACTAAAACCCAATTAAATTAAATTAAATTAAAACCCCTCAGTCTGGGCCAAACAGCTCGAAGAACCAGGTTTTCAAGTCCCGGCGAAATGAGCGAAGGTCGGGGGCAGTCCTGAGTTCCATGGGAAGTTGGTTCCATAGGGCCGGCGTGCCCACAGAGAACGCCCTTCCCCCTGGGAATAACCCGCCGGCATTCCTTAACCGGCAGTACCCTGAGAAGGCCCTCCCTGTGGGAGCGCACAGGATGATGGGAAGTTGATGCCGGCAGCACGTGTTCCTTTAGATAATCCGGGCCCAAGCCATTTAGGGCTTTATAAGTCATTACCAGCACCTTGAATCTCACCCGGAGGGCAACCGGAAGCCAATGCAGCTCACGGAGAAGAGGTGTTACACGGGAGTATCGGGAAACTCCCATAACAACTCGCGTGGCCACATTCTGCACCAGTTGAAGCTCCGAGTGGTCCTCAAGGGCAGCCCCATGTAGAGACCGTTGCAGTAGTCACGGATGCTCAGGAAAATTGAGGACAAATTAACCTAGAATCCTCATTCCACTTGGGTTTGGCTAGTCTAAAGAAAAGAAGAGATAGGGGAGACATGATAGCTTTGTATCTGAGGGGCTGCCACAAGGCAGAACGGGTCAGGTTGTTCAACAGAGCACCAGAGGGAAGGACAAGAAACAATGGTTCAAAACTGATCAAAGAGAGAAGCAACCTGGGTTTAAGGAGAAACTTCCTGTCAGTGAGGACAATCAACCAGTGGAACAGCTTACCCCCAGAAATCGTGGGTGCTATTGTCCAATTTTTGGACATTATAAGCTCTCTAGACTCATTTTCACCTCTAATGGGTATACCGTTGGAGACAGATCCCCCTAGAGAAAGATAGAAAATCTATCTGTGGGGTTATGGAGAGTCATCATAATGGATGATGATCGTGTGCCAACATCAAAAATTAGGCTCAAGAAATTGATTGGAGGGGAGGAATTTGTCTTTTGAAGCATGTTTGATACAATGTCCATGGAGATTCTCAGCCATCCAGGTCACGGTTGTCCCAAAGGTGCTTTTCCAAAAGGCAGCTAGATTTTCTTTGAAGAAAAAAAAAACACCTTTGGGACATGTTTGGTACAAGTACTTCAAAATTGGTTGATCCCAGCACCAAAATGTAGGGCCAGGTAGAAAAAGCAAGCAAGGTGAGTGGATGGAAATGAAGATTGCAACTGATTTTTTCCCCCTACAAATGTGCAACTCTTTGTGGCTCAGTGGGTTAGGACGCTGAGCTTGTTGATCAGAAGGTTGGCAGTTTAGCGGGTCGAATCCCGAGTGCCGCGTAACAGAGTGAGCGCCTGTTACTCTTCCCAGCTTCTGCCAACCTAGCAGTTCGAAAGCACATAAAAAATGCAAGTAGAAAAATAGGGACCACTACGGTGGGAAGGCAACAGCGTTCCGTGCGCCTTTCGCGTTTAGTCATGCCGGCCACATGACCACAGAGACATCCTCGGACAAGTGCTGGCTCTTCGGCTTTGAAACGGAGATGAGTGCCGGCCCCTAGAGTTGGAAACGACTAGCATGCATGTGCGGGGGAACCTTTACCTTTACCTTTTGTTTTTTTTAATTGAAAAGTTTTACAATACATTTTTGAATACAAAAAACCCGCTCCTCCCCCTCCCCCCCTCCCCAACCCCCCCTCCCCACCCCCCCTCCCCGACTTCCCAGAGCTGAATACAGGGTATAATAATACAAACAAGCATAATCTAAAATATGCTAACAACAAAAATAAAACATTAAATTCTATCGCACTTTAACTCTCCGTAGTCAAAATATTAATGAAATAACTACTAACTAGTTATACGTCATAAAAATCCACTACTTATTCAAATGCTAATACCTTTACCTTTTTAATTGTGATAAAAGATTCTAAAACTTTTCCTCTTCTCCACACCCTTCTTGATATCCATTTACATCCAGATTCCCCATCTGAGCATGCCACGTACGCTCAAACTTTTAAAACCCTTTTCCTCAGTTTCCCGCAAATTTAATTATTACCCCGCAGGCTTCTGGTTTCCTTCAGGGAAATTGGCAATCCATCTAACCACCAACATTCATCAAGAAATGAACAAAAACTGAAGCTTCAAGGAGACAGATGTTTCTGTGGCTTGACCGGTTCTCTTGTGAGGAAGTAAAAAAAAATTTTTTAAAACAAAAACAAAAACAAAACCCTCACAATCTAATTCCACCAATAGATTGAGCTGCTTGGAAAGTCAGAATGCTACATCTTAATCTCAGTCTATAGAACGACAGGAAGCACAATGTTAATCTATAGGGCATTCCAGATAATAGTGGAATCCTTTTACTGGTTTGCCATGGATTTTACAGCTAGTTGGATATACTTCTAAAAATGAAAGAGCTGGCTAATGAATCAACCTTGTTCACGTTAGCTTCAAATGTCAGCTACTAATCCCTGTCATAGTGAAAAGCCATTACTGGTAGTCCTCGACTTAACAACCAGTTCAAATTTTCTGTTACTAAGCAAGACAGTTGTTAAATCTAATTTTGCCCCATTTTATGACCTTTCTTGCCACAGTTCTTAAGTGAATCACTGCAGTGGTTAAGTTAGTAACCCGGTTGTTAAATGAATCTGGCTTCCTCATTAACTTTGCTTGTGAATAGAATAGAATAGAATAGAATAGAATAGAATAGAATAGAATAGAATAGAATAGAATAGAATAGAATAGAATAGAATAGAATAGAATAGGGATGGAATGGAATGGAATGGAATGGAATGGAATAGAATGGAATAGAATAGAATAGAATAGAATAGAATAGAATAGAATAGAATAGAATAGAATAGAATAGAATAGAATAGAATAGAATAGAATAGAATAGAATAGAATAGAATAGATATTGGAATATAGAATAGAGTAGAGTAGAGTAGAGTAGAGTAGAGTAGAGTAGAGTAGAGTAGAGCAGAGCAGAGTAGAGTAGAGTAGAGTAGAGTAGAATAGAATAACAGAGTTGGAAGGGACCTTGGAGATCATATAGTTCAACCCCCTGGTCAGGCAGGAAACCCTATACCATTTCAGACAAATGGCTGTCCGGTCTCTTCTTAAAAACTTCCAGTGTTGGAGCATTCACCACTTCTGGAGACAGGTTGTTCCACTGGTTAATTGTTCTAACTGTCAGGAAATTCCTCCTTAGGTTGCTTCTCTCTTTCATTAGTTTCCATCCATGGCTTTATATGTTTTAGCCTCCAGTCCCCTAATTATCTTTGTTGCTCTTCTTTGCACAAGAGGATGACATGACTCCAGGACATTGCAACCATCATAAATGTGAGTCAGTGGCCAAGTATCTGAATTTTGATCTCGTGACCTGAGAATCTTGCAATGGTCATAAGAGGGGGAAACGGTCATAAATCACGTTTTTCAGTCCCGTTGTAACTTCAAACAACCACTAAACCAATTGTTGTGATTCAAGGACTAACTGTATTGCAATGAAAGAAGCAAACATTCTGGGTGGACTGTGACCAGTGGTGGGATTCAGCCAGTTCTCACCACTTCGGCAGAACCGGTAGCTAATTTTTTGTTGCCCAGGCCCAGAATGGACTTCCGGAAGCAGCATCCACCCAGAGAACTGGTTGTTCACATATTTGAATCCCACCACTGACTATAACCCACAGAGCAAACCATGCTTGGGTGTATCAAGTGGGTGTCTCTATACACGATGCTCTGATCTAAGTAGGCCTTCTGTGGAATCTGATGAAAGGAAAACCTCTTATTAATGAGATAGAAGTCAATTGCCAAGATAAAAAAATGCCGGCCTCTCATTTCTCTTAAGAACAAGATCAAAGCACGACAGCACCATGGGGTCGTCTTATGACCTGAACATCCATATATTAATTCCCAATATAATGCGATCATCCCATTGCTACTTTTTTTTAAAAAAAGAAGAAGCTCAAAGGCTAAAGGTTTAGAACTTTAAAAAGGAACGTGATTTTGAGCTGTGTAAATAATCAACAACACACCATGATAAAAAATGAGATCTATCTGCCTGACACATTTACATTAGCTGAACTGAATACTACAAGCTGCTTTTCCAAAACCAGCATGAATGAACATGATGTAGCCCCTGGTTGAATGCGGGAGATAGTAAGGGCTCATGTCTTGTGACGTAAGGCCCCTGCATTCTTCGGTGGGACCACAGATTTACTACTTCAGGGACTTAAGGCAGGAGCTCCATATCTAGAGATTTCTATTGTGCTTGCTAGAACTGTTGATCTTCCAGATTTAATCTGAAAAAGATGTCTTGGAAGGCACATGAAGGTAGCCCTTGTCTGCAACACCAATGGACAGCCCCAGTAGACGAGAATATGTGGGTTGCGTGGTGTTCCCTGAACTTGGTTGTTTTTCTGCAGATGTTGTCAATGCTGCTAACATCGGATGTTCTTGCTTGACAACATAGGGAGATGTAGCCTTCCTTTAACTCGTATATTACTTTTAAAGCTAGAATTAGTGGACACTGGGGGGAGTAGGGAGAATATATCTCAAGACTTCTTTGTAATAAGAGAAGAGAAGAATTTGGCGGGTTGTTAAACAGGAGGGCAAGTTTGCATTTTAAACTAATTGGAGAATGTGATTTAGGATGTTTAATTAAGGGAGGGAATTGTGCTTGACACGATGTGTTCAGGGCAGGAGAATTCAGATCTTGGCTTCTAATATGTACCTGCTGAAGCTATGCAAGTATAATAAAAGATTCTTTAAGGTAAACAATGCCTTGAAGTTCTTTGAAGTACTGCATTTGTCGGAACCATGACAGATGTTTTGTTACCCAACTAGATAACATCATCAAGCAGTGGGGGTGGGGGGGAGAGGGGAGGAGGAGGAGTGGGAGGAGGAGGAGGAGGAGAGTGGGATCCTTGCTGTTCTCTGAGCTTGGTTGTTTTCTTGCAGATGTTTCATCACCCAACTAGGTAACGTCATCAGTGCTATCCCAAAAGTGTTTTTTCAAGAGGCAACTGGACTTTCTTGGAAAAAGCACCTTTGGGACAACCATGACCTGGATGACTTAAGAATCTCCATTGACCTCATCTAGAAGGGAGTAGGGTTTGCTTCTAGCACTGTTGATTCTAACTAGTTGTATAAGAAAACAGCCAAGTTCAGAGACCGCCATGGATTCCACAAATGCTGTTTTCTTTCAAAAATAGCTCTTTGTAGAAAATGTTGCTGTAATCAAGAGCAAGCCCTCTCTTCCATCAAGGAAGGAGAGATCCAACCTAAAACTAAGGAGAAATTCCCTGGCAATGAGAACAATGATTGGAAGAGTTGTGAGTATTCCAACATTGGTGGTGTTTGTTTGGGTTGGTTTTTTTTTTTTTTTTTTTGAAAAGTTCTTATGATGATCTACTGGAGTGAAAATCCTTCAAGGAGAAGAGCAAAGAAAGATTACTGGCAGTCCAGCTCTTCCTTAGCTCCATGTACTATTAAAGTAGAGGATCACCGATGGAGGAAAGAGTGGATTCTTAAAACTGGTGGTGATCTTTAGTTGTGTAACTCAACTCAAGGTGTCTCTGGGTCAAATGTTTTCAAGAGGTCCTCTTGCCTTGCCATAACTTCTCCTTTCCACCCACCCAGCCATCCTTCCCTCTCCACATTCACAATTAATCCGTGGAACGACTTTCCTCCAGAACTGAGTGCTCCATCACTGGAGGTTTTTAAGAAGAGACTGGGACAGCCACTTGTCTGAAGGCATAGGGTCTCCTGCTTGAGCAGGGGGCTGGACTAGAAGGCCTCCAAGGTCCCTTCCAACTCTGTTATTCTGCACTCACAGTTGTAAAGTGCGCAGAATCTCTTGCTCTTCTCCTTGGGATCTGAGTACTTTCTCAAGAGAGAATTCTCCAGTGAGGACCTTTTTAATTCTTTCCCTCCACTGGCAGCTTACTTGTGTTTTGGTAAATCCATGTTAAATATTATATGAACCCCTCAGGCAGAAAAGCTTCACAGGAGGTTGTGCAAGCTGCTCTGAGTCAAGGAGACCCAATGGTTTTAATGCTTGTTTAGAGAACGTGCATTTAAATGGCTTACTTGGAGACTTTTGGCAAGCTAATCTAATAAGATAAATACGTACTGTGATTATTTAGGGGAGATATTCAGTGGTGTAATCAGGGACTATGCCCTCCTGTCTACTTTCCACTGATGTGTTCAAATACTACATCCTAACTTCTGTTGATGACATCTATATGTGCATTTATAACTTTATCTTCAAGAAATGGCAGGTCTGCACCTGTCTTCTTCTTTTAAAACTACCATAGGTGGTTAGACGTGCATGAGACTTTGAGGGAACTGTGATTGGACCCAGTTGGCATCTTCAATAAGGGTTTGAAAGTCAACCTCATGACTGTAGCCTGCAGTGTTGAGATATCTTTTCTGTCTTGCTTCCTTGAAGAAGACAAAGTGGTTGACTTTATTGTTGTTGTTGTTGTTGCTGTTGTTCAATTGCTAAGTCATGTTCAACCCCATGGACCACAGCATGCCTGTCTTCTACAGTCTCCCAGAGTTTGCCCAAATTCATATTCATTGTGTCAATGACACCATCTCCTAACCATCTCCTCCTCTGCCATCCCCTTCTCCTTTTGCCTTCTGTCTTTCCCAACATCAGGGTATTCTCCAAGGAGTCCTCTCTTCTTTGGTGGCCAAAGTCTTTGCGCTTCAGCTTGAGGGTCTGTCCTTCCAAAGGAGAGTCTGGGTTGATTTCCTTCAGGATTGACAGATTGGATCTCCTTGCAGTCCAAGAACTTGAACAAATTCCCTATAAAAGGCTCACCGGGAGCCACACATTATATGAGGAAATTAAAATGGTAGTTTATCACCTAGAAACTCTAGCTAATCTCTATAAGCAAAAGAGGTCTGTGAGTTCTAGTCTTGCCTTAAGCCAACTGAATGACCCTGGACTTGTCACATGCTCTCAGCCCAACTCACCTCACAGGGCGGGGTACAAAGGCCAAAGAAGGAGATATGTTTGCCACCTTGACTTATTTATATAAAAAAAGGCAAAGGTGGGATATAAATTGTTGTTGTTGTTAGTTGCGAAGTCGTGTCCGACCCATCGCGACCCTATGGACAACGTTCCTCCAGGCTTTCCTGTCCTCTACCATCTTCTGGAGTCCCTTTAAGCTCACGCCTCCTGCTTCAGTGACTCCATCCAGCCACCTCATTCTCTGTCATCCCTTTCTTCTCTTGCTCTCAATCTTTCCCAGCATTAGGCTCTTCTCCAGTGAGTCCTTCCTTCTCATTAGGTGGCCAAAGTATTTGAGTTTCAGCTTCAGGATCTGGCCTTCTAAAGAGCAGTCAGGGTTGATCTCCTCTAGGACTGACCGGTTTGATCGCCTTGCAATCCAAGGGACTCGCAGGAGTCTTCTCCAGCAGGGATATAAATATAGATAAACAAATAAGCCTTCCAAGATGGGAATGGTTTCCTTAGAGCCCTGCATGGCTTCATCTTATCATGTGGCCTCAGCTGATTGCTGGCAGCCCTATCCATGATTCAAAAATGGTGGAGGAAGCCATAGGCCAGATGTCCTTTCCAGAGATCTGGACATTCTTTAAACTAAGAATCGTATTTCTTTCAGCTGCAGGGTAGAGCTTGCCGCTGCTTGTGAGGATGATGGGGGATGCAGCACCGAGTTTCAATAGAGGAGAATATTTCTAGCTCAGGCTTGACATGAGGGGTCCTTGCTGTTCTCTGAGCTTGATGGTTTTCTTGCAGAAATTTCATGACCAACCTAGGGAACATCATCAATGCTAGAAGGGAGTGGGGTTTGTCGAGTGGAGGCGGAGGAGGAGGACTGGGGTGACCTTGTGTAGCACTGATGATGTTACCTAGTTTGGGTCATGAAACGTCTGCAAGAAAACCACCAAGCTCAGAGACACCAAGGACCCCACAGTCCTCCTCCTCCTCCTCCTCCTCCTCCTCCTCCTCCTCCTCCTCCTCCTCCTCCTCCCTTCTAACCCCCCTCCCTTCTAGCACTGATGATGTTCCCTTGTTGGGTCATGAAATGTCTGCAAGAAAACCACCAAGCTCAGAGAGCATCAAGGACCCCACAGTCCTCCTCCTCCTCCTCCTCCTCCTCCTCCTCCTCCTCCTCCTCCTCCTCCTCCTCCTCCTCCTTCTCCCTGCTAACCACCGTCCCTTCTAGCACTGATGATGTTCCCTTGTTGGGTCATGAAATGTCTGCAAGAAAACCACCAAGCTCAGAGATACCAAGGACCCCCCTCCCCCTTTTCTTATTTTCTTCCTCCTCCCCCTCCTCCTCCTCCTTTTCTTCTTCTTCCTCCTCCTCCTCCTCCTCCTCCTCCTCCTCCCTGCTAACCTCCCTTCTAGCACTGCCGATGTTACCTAGTTTGGGTCATGAAACGACTGCAAGAAAACCACCATGCTCAGAGAGCACCAAGGACCTCCCCCTTTTCTTATTTTCTTCCTCCTCCCCCCCCTCCTCCTCCTCCTTTTCTTCTTCCTCCTCCTCCTCCTCCCTGCTAACCCTCCTCCCTTCTAGCACTGACAATGTTACCTAGTTTGGGTCATGAAACCTCTGCAAGAAAACCACCCAGCTCAGAAAGCACCAAAGACACACAGTTTGTTTGACTTCTGTGGGTGGATTAATGGGATTTCATTGAACTGACATCCGGAAGTCATTTTATCCCACAAAGTTTAAGGATGGGCTGCAATTGAAGCACACTAAGCATTCCCCACAAGTCTCACTTTCCAGTAGCGGTGTAAGTTATACACACACACGTATACACGATAGACCTATACATATACACATAGAAACAAGGGTGGGAAGGTCATTTTTCAGCAGTTCTACTTTGCATCTTCAAGAGTTAAACAGAAAATGGAATGCCTTGAGAATGTTGGCAGTCAAGGAGTCAGCCAGACAAAAAAGAGGCTTGTTTTCCATCCTCTCTGGACAGAATTCTGGCATTTTGGAAGCTAAGTAATGAGTCCAGATTTCAATTGGTAACTTTAGTTTCCCCGGCGTGGAACTGCGCAGAAAGCAGTGTCATGTACCAGGAGGCTGACTTTTTAAAAGATAAGAAATTCCTTTTGTAGCAAAAGAAGAGTTTGTCTGTTTTTTTGGCATTAAAGGGACAAACTACACCCTGAGGACACTGAGAGAAATTGTTCTCTCCAGGAACGACCACCACCAACGAAATTTGAGGTTGATTCAGGATTTTTTTTTTATTTCACGGAAAAAATCATGCTGACATTTTAACTTCGCTTCGTAGAAGTCTGAAAACTTTGCAAACCACCGAGAGGGCCAGTGCCAGTTCTTCTGCTTTGTGAGTTGGCATGGCAGCCGTGCCTTTTAGGTTTGAAGATCTTCTATTTAGCTGGCATTCCGTAGCCTGGAATCTGACTTCACGAGTCCTGGGTACTGACCGGTTCAGACATCTCCAGATTGTACGTCTGATGCTTAAACCATGGTGCATCTCCAGAGCAGTGTACCAGGTAGAGTAAACTCTATTGAAAATCGGGGGGATGGAAGGGGAGTTGTAAACCATTTGCATGTCTTTAGAAGAGAGAAATTCCTAGAAAAGCCAATCAAATCAAAAGAGAGCTGGAAGGGACCTTGGAGGTCTTCTAGTCCAACCCCCCTGCTCATGCAGGAGACCTCTAGACCATTACAGACAGGTGTCTGTCCAGTCTTTTGTTACGAACCTCCAGTGCTGCAGCACCCACAACTTCTGGAGGCAAGTTTTTCCACCAGTTGATTGTTCTCGCTGTTAGGAAGTTTCTCCTTAATTCCAGGTTGCTTCTCTCCTTGATTATTTTTCATCCATTGTTTTTGGGCTTGCCTTCTGGTGCTTTGGAAAATAAGTTGGCCCCCTCTTCAAATACTGGAATATTGCTATCATGTCCCGGCTACTCCTTCTTTTCTCTAGATTAGCCAAACCCAAATCCTGCAACCGTTCTTCATATGTTTTAGTCTCCAGGCCTTTAATCATCTTAGTAACTCTTCTCTGCACTTTTCCCAAAGCCTCAACATCTTTTTTTGTAATGTGGTGACCAAAAAAAATTCTTTAGTGTTCTCCATAGAAAGCAACATAGCTCAGACTGGTCTTTTCTGGTTATGCTGAATTCTAGGCTGAAATCTCCAGTAAATTGGGTTTTAGAACCGCAATTTTTCTGATGCAACTCTTGATCAAGGATCAGGGCTGTGCAAAGAGGACACGCTTACAACTTGAAATGCAAAAGTCCGGGATGCAAATTTTTCGGCATGTTTGCATAGGAGGAGTTTTTGATCCTCTCCATTTTATATTAATGGATGCTGTTTGCTCTCTTCATCTGGAACATGAATGCAGATGCTGCCTTCAAGCTAGCAATCTTAAAGGCATAGCAGAAGAGAAGAAGGGAATTGAGGAGGATAAGCAGGGTGGGAAGAAACTTTATACTCATGTATGCTTTTTTTCCCTTTTTTCCCTTTTTTTGCAAAGTTCTTATAAATGATCTACCGGAGTGAAAATCCTTCAAGGAGAAGAGCAAAGAAAAATTACTGGCAGTCCTTAGCTCCATGTACTGTTATTTATTATTTATTATTTATTAATTTAATTTGTATACCGCCCTTCTCTCGAGAGACTCAGGGCGGTGAACAGGGCAATACATAAAAGTTAGATACAAAAATTAAAATTATTAAAACATAATTAAACAATGCCCATAAATTAATACAAATTTAAAATTGAAGTCATTTATAAAAATCCCACCCCGTTCCATCAGGCCAGGCCAGCTTGTTTAAAGAGATAGGTTTTAAGATCGCGCCGGAAGGAGCGGAGATCGGGCGCCATCCGGAGCTCAACCGGAAGATGGTTCCATAAATCCGGTGCACCCACAGAGAACGCTCTCCCCCTGGGGGCCACCAGTCAGCATTCTTTGACCGGTGGCACCCTGAGGAGGCCCTCTCTGTGGGAGCGTACTGGGCGGAGGGAAGTTGACGCCGGCTGCAGGTGCTCCCCAAGGTATTCTGGACCCATGCCATGAAGGGCTTTGTAGGTAATTACCAACACCTTGAACCTCACCCAGAAGACAACTGGTAACCAATGCAGCTCGCGGAGCAAAGGTGTGACATGGGAGTATCGGGAGACTCCCAGTACAACTCTCGCGGCTGCATTCTGTACCAGTTGGAGCCTCCGAGTGGTCTTCAAGGGTAGCCCCATGTAGAGAGCGTTGCAGTAATCAAGACGAGAGGTCACGAGCGCATGAGTGACCGTGCGCAAGGCATCCCGGTCTAGATAGGGCCGCAACTGGCGCACCAGGCGAACCTGGGCGAAGGCCCCCCTAGTCACAGCTACGATATGGTCTTCTAAGGAGAGTTGTGAATCTAGGAGGACTCCCAAGTTGCGAGCCCTATCTACAGGAGATAATGACTCACCCCCCATAATGAGGGGTGGGATATCCTGAATATCCCGAGATGCCGGTACGCACAGCCACCCCGTCTTGTCAGGGTTGAGTCGAAGCCTGTTCCTCCCCATCCAGATCCGGACCGCCTCCAGGCAACGGGACATCACGTCGAGGGCATCACTGGGGTGGTTTGGGGTCGAAATGAAAAGTTGGGTATCATCAGCATACTGATGATACCCAACTCCAAAACCACGAATGATCTCACCCAGCGGTTTCATGTAGATGTTAAACAGGAGGGGCGAGAGGACCGACCCCTGAGGAACTCCACAAGCGAGAGACCTCGCGGTCGACCTCTGCCCCCCTGCCAACACCGACTGCGAGCGTTCCAGGAGATAGGAGGAGAACCACTGAAGAACCGTGCCTCCCACTCCCAATCCCCTGAGACGCCGCAGCAGGATACCATGGTCGATGGTATCGAAAGCCGCTGAGAGGTCTAATAGGACTAGAACAGAGGAATATCCCCTGTCCCGAGCCCTCCAGAGATCATTCACCAGCGCGACCAATGCCGTCTCCGTGCTGTACCCGGGCCTGAAGCCCGATTGGTACGGGTCTAGATAATCCGCTTCATCCAGGACCAGAGGGAGCTGATGCGCCACCACACTCTCAACAACCTTCGCAAGAAAGCGAAGGTTGGAGACCGGACGAAAGTTATTCAAAACAGCCGGGTCCAAGGCAGGCTTCTTGAGGAGAGGTCTCACCACTGCCTCTTTCAAGGCGGCGGGAAAACTACCCTTACTCAGAGAGGCAGATATAACCGCCTGGAACCAGCCTTGTGTCCCCTCCCGGGCTGCATAAACCAGCCAGGAAGGGCACGGGTCCAATAAACATGTGGTGGAGCTCAGCCTCCCCATGATCCTGTCCACTTCCTCCGGAGTTACAGGATCGAACTCCTCCCAGGTGACACTGACAAGATCGCTCGTGTCCTGATCGTCCGATACTGCCCAGTCGGAGTCCAAACCGGTCCGAATCCGAGCGATTTTGTCCAACAGATGTTGACTAAATTCCTCGGCACGCCCCTGCAAGGGTTCCCCACTCACCTCCTGGTTAAGGAGGGAGCGGGTCACCCTGAACAGGGCGGCCGGGCGATTATCTGCGGACGCGATGAGGGCAGCGAAATAGTTAGATCTCGCTACCCTCATCGCTGCGAGATAAGACCTAATATGGGTTCTTAGTCGCAATCGGTCGGATTCAGATCGGCTGGACCTCCAAACGCTCTCTAGGCCCCGTCTCCGACGCTTCATCTCCCGGAGCTCCGCAGAGAACCATGGAGCCCATTGGGATCTGCGCCGGGTCAGGGGCCGCAAGGGTACAACTCGGTCAAGTGCCTCCGTGGCCGTCCTTTGCCAGGCTTCCACTAAGGCATCTGCCGAGCTGTGAGCTGAGGAGGCAGGTGGGGTCCCCAGCGCTGCCTGAAACCTCTCGGGGTCCATTAAGCGCCTGGGGCGGAACCATCTAGTTGGCTCAACAACCCCACGGTGGGGAGTGGCAAAACGGAAGACCAGCCGCAGGAGATGATGATCGGTCCATGACAGGGGCATAACAATTGGGGAGCCCCCACCAAGATCATCTAACCACCGACCAGATAAGAAAACCAAGTCAAGGGTGTGGCCTCCCTCATGAGTCGGTCCATGAATTACCTGCGTCAGGTCCATGGCCGTCATGGAAGCCATGAACTCCCGAGCTAACTCAGATGCTCCTCCCAGAGATGGTAGATTGAAGTCTCCCAAAACCATAAGTTTGGGAAACTCAATCACCAGCCCTGAGAGGATATCGAGAAGCTCAGGCAGGGCTGCTGCTACGCGACTAGGCGAAAGGTACGCGAGCAGCAAGCCCAGCTGCGCTCTAGGACCAAACCTCAGTAAGAGAGATTCACACCCGACTATCTGAGGAACGGTGGCCTCCTGCGGACATAAGGTCTCCCTCATAACCACAGCCACTCCCCCACCCCTACCCTGAGTCCGAGGCCGGTGTAGCACCCGGAAGCCTGGTGGGCAAAGATCAACCAGGGGGATACCACCCTCTGGGCCCAACCAGGTTTCCGTGATGCAGGCCAGGTCCGCTTGCTCACCCTCGACCAGATCCCAGATGAGGGGAGCCTTATTAGCAACGGACCTGGCATTTAGGTACACCAGTCGGAGCTCAGGTGGCTGCACATCCCCGCTCCCAGAACCTTGGGTCGAAGGCAGAGGGTCGGAGCGCCTCACTGCTTGTAGATAGCGGAGAGGCCCTCCCGGAGGTCGATACGGCCCTCTGATCTTACACCTGCTGCCATTCCCTATCGTCGTGGGAATTGGTAATCCCACGACCCGCTCCAGAGCTCCGGAGATGACCGACCCCGGCTCCCCCTCAACGCGATCTGTCCTAGGCCTGGCCTGGACATCAGTTGGCGGATTACCCCCCCTCTCCAACCAACCACAACCCTCCCCCCTCCCTAACCCTACAAAAAATTTGGCTAAAAAAGTAATCAGGGGCCTCTTATTAAATTTATATCTTAGGCCCCTGTTTCTGCCCGGCCATCTCTCAGGGTCCCAACAATCGGGCCCGTCATCAAGAGGCAAATTAAAAGGTAAGGCGGGTCGCTCCCAGGATGGGGGGGCACCCCTGAGAGTGAGTAATACCGTGCTGGAGTACCTCAAAACCATGGAAAAATTGGGTAATACTGCAAAAACAGACTCAGATCAAAATAAATAAAATGGGAGGATCTTAAAATGGAAGGAAAGTATCCAGACTGCAAATCCAGCTCTTCTGCCACTAGAGCTGGGTAACTGTTAGAGGATTGCTGATGGGAGAAGGAGTGGATTCTTAAATTGATGGTGATCTTTAGTGGTGCAGCTCAACCTAAGGTGTCTCTGGGTCAAATGTTTTCAAGAGGTCCTCATGCCTTGCCGTAACTTCTCCTTCTCCACCCGTCCATCCATCCTTCCCTCTACACATTCACAATTCACCAGAGGAACAACTTGCCTCCAGAAGTTGTGAGTGCTCCCGTCACTGGAGGTTTTTAAGAAGAGATTGGACAACCACTTGTCTGAAGGCATAGGGCAGGGGTAGGCAACCTCGGCTCTTTTATGACTCCTGGACTTCAACTCCCAGAATTCCTGAGCCAGCATGGCTCAGCTTGGAAACCTCTCCCTTTCCCCTCAGCATGACTGGCTCAGGAATTCTGGGAGTTGAAGTCCAGGAGTCATAAAAGAGCCGAGGTTGCCTACCCCTGGCATAGGGTCTCCTGCTTGAGCAGTGGGTAGGACTAGAAGACCTCCAAGGTCCCTTCCAACTCATTCTGATTGTAGATCCTCCCCCCCCCACTTTCTAAAGTGGCAGGTCTGCAGTCACCCCACCACTATTGTTGAGGACTTAACAGACCTTTTTCTAACTTATGTCCATGTCACTCTGCAAGTATCTCAAACGGGGGGAAAACAACATGGCGGGAGTGAAGTTCTGAAGGAAAGGGTGGGCCCTACACTAGCTATGCTCTGCTTTCTTTTGCCTAGCAAAAGGAAAATATTTCCTTTCCCGATTGAGATATTGGCGAGTGCTCTAAATAGCTAACTACATGTCTGAATGGCCTATTTACATATTTGTGTGGGGGGGGGTGGTCAAAAGAAAGAAAAGGGGTTCCTTTCAGTCCCATCTAAGCTGAACTGGCTTCCCCACCCTTACAGCTGCTCCCCCCCTCCTATCTCTAGCCTTCAGTCTCTTGTCTTCAGTCTCTAGATCAGTTATTCTTATGAAATGATCTGAGTCTTACCTAGTCAGTTTCACACAGAAGGTGGATTTCTAACACAAATCTGGATTTGATAGTTTGGGCTAAGCAAGTTGACTATAAACCCCAACTCTCCGTGTTTGTTTTGACACAGAAACAGAGCTATCTAATTTTTTTTAAAAAAAAAATCTACACACTAAACTCTCATTTTAGTTTTGTATTAGGATGCATGTTTTTCTCTCTGCTTATTTTTGAATCCGGTCTGCAAATTCTCCAGTTTTCTGATGGCCTAGAAATAGAGCTGCAGGCAAGTTTTGTGGCAATGAACAAGTCCTGGACTTGCGCCATGGCATGAATGCAATTTTCAAAGTTAAATTGTTGCTGTTCCTGGCTCTCCCGCTGTTTGTTGGAAAGCGGAACAAAGCCGGTGTTTTCTGGACTGCCGTCCAAACTCTGCAGAACATTTAACGGGCCTTTTTTTCCCCCATTGGCAGGGACACCTGATACATGCCAGCCCCCAGCTTCTAGGCAACTCCTTCCCCAACCTTCATCCTCTCATGACAATCCAACTGCTGCCACAACGTGTAACCATGGTTACAACTAAGAAGAGATTTGACAACCACTTGTCTGAAATGGTATAGGGCAGGGGTTGGCAACCTTGGCTCTTTTATGACTCGTGGACTTCAACTCCCAGAATTCCTGAGCCAGTCACGCTGAGGGGAAAGGGAGAGGTTTCCAAGCTGAGCCATGCTGGCTCAGGAATTCTGGGAGTTGAAGTCCACGAGTCATAAAAGAGCCAAGGTTGCCTACCCCTGGCCTAGGCCGCTTTATGACTTATGGACTTCAACTTCCAGAATTCCTGAGGCAGCCACGCTGAGGGTAAAGGGAGAGGTTTCCAAGCTGAGCCATGCTGGCTCAGGAATTCTAAGAGTTGAAGTCCACAAGTCATAAAAGAGCCAAGGTTGCCTACCCCTGGCCTAGGCCTAGGCCACTTTATGACTTGTGGACTTCAACTCCCAGAATTCCTGAGCCAGCCACGCTGAGGGGAAAGGGAGAGGTTCCCAAGCTGAGCCATGTTGGCTCAGGAATTCTGGGAGCTGAAGTCCACAAGTCATAAAAGAGCCAAGGTTGCCTACCCCTGGCCTAGGCCTAGGCCGCTTTATGACTTGGGGACTTCAACTCCCAGAATTCCTGAGCCAGCCACGCTGAGGGGAAAGGGAGAGGTTCCCAAGCTGAGCCATGTTGGCTCAGGAATTCTGGGAGCTGAAGTCCACAAGTCATAAAAGAGCCAAGGTTGCCTACCCCTGGCCTAGGCCTAGGCCGCTTTATGACTTGGGGACTTCAACTCCCAGAATTCCTGAGCCAGCCACGCTGAGGGGAAAGGGAGAGGTTCCCAAGCTGAGCCATGTTGGCTCAGGAATTCTGGGAGCTGAAGTCCACAAGTCATAAAAGAGCCAAGTTATAGGGTCTCCTGCCTGGCACAGGGTTGGACTAGAAGACTTCCAAGGTCCCTTCCGGCTCTGTTATTCTATTATTTGCTGGTATTGTAACATGATGATTGCAACTGCTGAGAAAAACACACAACTGCAGAAATGCTGGCAAGTTGCCCTTTTATGGCACAGCTGGCAAGGGGCTATTAAATGCAGAAAAGAAAGGTGACCTGTGGGCCTTGCAGCTACCCCCTCTTCCCAAGGGTTCAGCGTTTGGATTTGGCTTGGTTTGCCAAAGGCGAGATAAAATGCAGAAAACATTTATTTATTTTAATTCGTATAGCTGCTCCTCTCATGACGAGCGTCCTTGGGTGGGCACCGAAGAAAGCTGAAGTGCAGGTAATTAATAAATACTCCAGTAATAATGGACATTTATTGAAAATCATTTGTAACCTTCCTAGCTGGCTTTCCATAAGCAAAGTCAGTGGGGAAAGCCAGATTTGCTTAACGACTGCATGATTCGCTTAAGAACTGCAGTGATTCGCATTAACAACCATGGCAAAAAAAAAGTTGCAAAACTGGTGGTGATTCACTTAGCAACTGTCTTGCTAAGCAATGGAAACCCTTGTCCCAATTGTGGTCGTAAATCAAGGACTATCCATATTAAAGAGTTGGGTTAAGGCTGGAGAGATACAAGAATTCCATTTCTTTAACAACGACCGTATTAGGAACTGAGGCTTGGTCTTTTTTATCTAGCTTGAAGTTATCTTGCTCACATGTCAGAAATCTATTTTAGTCTATTTCCATACAGCAAAAGACTACTTTCAGTCTAGGCCAGGGGTCTTCAAACGTGGCCCTTTTATGACTTGTGGACTTCAACTCCCAGAATTCCTCAGCCAGCGTGCCTGGCTGAGGAATTCTGGGAGTTGAAGTCCACAAGTCATAAAAGGGCCACGTTTGAAGAGCCCTGATCCAGTCAAAAGAATTCAATCAATTTAAGCTGACGTACCAAGCAGACACAAAGACAGTAACGCTGAAAGAATTCACTTGAATGCAGTGGAACACATTAACGCCAATCAGAAAGCGGAATCCTTCAGAATTCCTTATCAAAGTCATTGGGTCAGCTTCTGTACTTAGGCCATGGGAAACCCCTGCTTGCCAGTCTCTCCAAAGCTGAAGAAGATGCACAGAATATGTAGGAGAAGACCAGGTTGAGCCCTAGGGAGGGGTCAAACAGACCATCAGTCTAGATCAGAGGTCCCCAACCTTTTGGGCACCAGGGACTGGATCCGCGGAGAAAGGTTTTTCCACGGAAACAAGAATGTGTGGTTTTGCGTGCTACCTGCATTCCATGGATGGGGCTTTGCTTGTTTCTGCAGACCGGTTGCTGGCATGCCGCGGCCCGGTACTGGTCCATGGAACGAGGGTTGGGGACCTTTGGACTAGATGCACACAAGAGATATAAGTCCAGTCCACCTTGAATACTGTTGACTCTTACTGCCAATTTGCTTTGACCGTTAGTAGTTCAGATTGTTGTAGAGAGCTTGCAATAAACTATTATATTCAGAACAAAACAGAACAGAATAATAGAGTTGGAAGGGATCTTGAAGGTCTTCTAGTCCAAGCAGGAGACCTCCTACCATTTCAGACAAGTGGCTCTCCAAGCTCTTCTTAAAAGCCTCCAGTGATGGAGCACCCACAACTTCTGGAGGCAAGTCGTTCCACTGGATAATTAGTCATTGTTCTCATTGTCAGGAATCTCTCCTTGGGTTGGTTTTGTCCTTGATTAGTTTACATCCGTTGCTTCTTGTCCTGCCTTCAAGGGCTTTGGAGAATAGGTTGACCCCCCCCCTCTTCTTTGTGACAGCACCTCACATATTGGAACACTGCTATCATATCATCCCTAGTCCTTCTTTTCACGAGACTAGACATGCGCAATTCCTGTAATCGTTCTTCGTATGTTCTTTTGTATGTTTCATTTCAACCGTCTGGATTTCTGGATCTCCCTGGCGTTTGACAGAAGTATTTCAATTTCTTGGAAGCTTCAAGGGTGCTAAATTCACGACCCCCTGCTTTGATTGTGCATTCTCCAGGGGTTTCTGGCACACAGTTGTTAGCTGCACTGTACAACGCATTCAAAAGAGATGTTTTACCAAACGTGTCAATTTAAGGGAAGCATCAAGTAGATTAGGTGTCTGCTTTCAAGTTGGGCCATGCACGAATCCTTGGCTTCATTCCCCAATGGAAGTGTTGTCTGCACGTGCCGGTGCAATTCGGATCAGCTTGAAAAGAGAGAGCCATCCAGAAGATACAGCTGTTTTCACTCTCTGCACACAGGGGTGTGTGTTTTGCAAAGCAATTCTCCAGTGCTTTCCACAGTCTTGCAATTAACCACAAAAATTAAGATCCTGGGCTTAACACTAGCAGAGAATTCTTTATTCAGAGAGCGAGGTTAACGCCATTGGAGCAGAGATTAGGTTTGTCTTACCATGTCCCCCTTCGGACAACACGGTTGCCTGAATCCTTAACCCATCTGTGCAACTGGCTTACTTCAGTACACCAGCAAGATAGGATGGCCAATTAACTGCCTCTCAAGGCAGTCATTTACTGAATTATCCTAGTGGCTGCATAAAAGGCAAATGATTCCTGGAGGATTTGCTACTTGACTATATATATATATATACAATATTGATCTGTACTATTGATAACATTGATATTTGTAGCTCAGGGCTAAACTGTGGGATGCTTGCTGCCCTCTGAGCTTAGTTGTTTTCTTGCAGACGTTTCATTACCCCACTAGGGAACATAATCAGTACTATGAAGGGAGGGAGGGAGGGAGGAGGAGGAGGAGGAGGAGGAGGAGGAGGAGGAGGACTGTGAAATATTTGGTGTTCTCTGAGTTTGGTTGTTTTCTTGCAGACGTTTCATTACCCCACTAGGGAACATAATCAGTACTAGGGAGGGAGGGAGGGAGGGAGAAGGAGGAGGAGGACTGTGAAATATTTGGTGTTCTCTAAGTTTGGTTTTTTTCTTGCAGACATTACATTACCCAACTAGGTAACTGTTGTGTCTGTAGATTAATTAAAGGGGCCTTTCTAGAGCGGGAAGCTCTGAGTGCAATTATTGGCCGATGCAATTTAGGCGGGAGTTTCCGGGCTGGGGATTGGCCACTGTTTAAATGTAGCTGACTATATAAGGGGAAGTTAAACGGTTAATTGCCAGTTGACTTATGCTTGTGTTAATAAAAGTTCTTGCATTAAACCTCACGGTGTGGTCGTCTATCAGAACCTAACAATTGGCGACGAAGGTGGCATAGACGACTGATCGGTGAAGGAATGGCGAATTCAGCTGGCGCAAGGCGGGAAATTTAAACGCAGTCAACCGAAGTTCAACGCTGCCGAAATTTTTTTTTCTCCCAATGGCACAAGTCGGCTCATTGAAAGAGTTCGACCCGCGGTTTCCAGAGGACTGGGAAGAATATGTTGGCCAGGTCGAAGGGTTCCTGTTAGTAAAAGGCATTACAGACGACAGGAAGAAAGCCACGGCCTTGCTGACTATTAGCAGTACGCCAGTCTATAGGATCGCCGTCGGCCTGTGTCAGCCGTTGCCAGTCTCGAGCGTCTCGTATGCAGACTTGTTGGCTAAATTGAAGGTACACTTCATGCCAAAAAGGTCTGAATTATTTTGGAGACGGATTTTTGAAAAAAGGAATCAAAGACCTGGCGAATCAATTACACAGTTCGTGGCAGCGGTTAGAGAGGCAGCTTTGAGGTGCAAATATGACAACCTCGAAATCCGGATCCGAGATCGAGTGGTGCTGGGGTTGCGGGACGAGAACCTACAAAATCGAATCATCGCCAAACCCACGGGAGATCTACAGGAAGTCCTTGATGAACTATTAACTTACGAATCAACAGGAACGCGAGACCCCCCCCGAAACAGCATGGGCTCCGCAGCTGAAATCAATCTAGAAAGCCATGTGGACAGCGGGGAGGTGGACCAGCAAGGGGAGACCGACATAGCTGAGATCTCCAGACGATTCGGTAAGATGGCAGCCAGACCACCGCGGACCGAAGCTCCTGACCAGGCCCGAAGACCACAACCACAAGCAGCGCAAAGAATGCCACGAGACAGCCTGCCCAGATCCAGAGACTTAGACACCAGATGTGGTAGCTGTGGGGGCAACCACCCCAGATCAACCTGCAGATTCCGCACAGCGAAATGCAGATCGTGCGGAAAGACCGGCCACATCCAGGCCATTTGCAATCGCACACGAGACAACCGAATCCACGAATTGGACGTCTGGGCCGAAGGTAAGGTAACCCCCCGGGTGCATGGCATAGAGACCCTTAGACCTAGGGCACAACAATCCAACTGCGGGGAGGGGGCGAGAGTAAACCACATAAGACAACATAAAATAAATCACGTACTGAGGCCTAAATTAAAAATCATAGTCCAATTGCAAGGAATACCCTGCAAAATGGAGGTAGACTCAGGGGCCTCAGTATCAATAATTTCATTCGAAACCCTGAAATACATTGAACGGGAAAGCGGTCACAAAATTCCGCTTAAACCGACAAGAATACAGCTAGCAGATTTCCAAAAATCCCCCATAACCATTAAAGGAAAAGTCTCCATTAGAGTTAGTTATAAGGGGTTCATGGGATCACTGGACCTAGTAGTGACCGAAGGCCAAAGGACCAGTTTAGTAGGCCTTAATTGGTTCCCCGTTTTAGGAATTTGGGTAGGGGGAATAAATACAATTCAAAGTAAGACCCTCAAATCTGTTTGCGATGAATTCGCAGACGTATTTGATGGATCTTTAGGCAAATATAAAGGCCCCCCCATTAATTTTAATTTGGACCCCACTGTAAAACCGATTAGATTGAAGGCCCGGAGAGTACCTTTTGCCCTTAAACAAAAAATCGAGGCCGAGCTTGAAAAGCTTGTAGGCCAAGGCGTACTCGAACCGGTCGAAGGAGGCCTGTGGGAGACACCAATCGTCACACCCCTTAAACCTAATGGGGATGTGAGGATTTGTGCCGATTATAAGGCCACTCTAAATTTAGGAATGAAAAAGCACGCTTACCCGGTCCCAACGGTGAAGCAGGTCCTCGCGACGATCCAGGACGGCGCCATTTTTGCCAAGCTCGACTTGGCGCAGGCGTATTTACAGCTTACCGTGTCTAAGGAAGCCGCCGAGGCCCAAATGATTGTAACCCACAAGGGGGCGTTTCGAGTTCACAGGCTTCAATTTGGAATTGCAGCAGCTCCAGGCATCTTTCAAGAGGTGATGGAGAGGACCTTAAAGGGCATACCTGGTGTATGCCCTTACTTTGATGATGTCCTGATTGCTGGAAAAACTGAAGAAATATTAGCTGACTGATTGGAACAGGTACTGGGGAAATTTAGAGCTTCAGGGCTTAAATTAAAAAGGGAAAAATGTTTTATTGGAGTTAAATCAACAGAATTTTTAGGGTTTAGAATTGATGAGAAGGGCATTCACCCAACAATTGAAAAAATTAAAGCAATTAAATTGGCACCTGAACCAAAGAACAAGGCTGAATTACAAGCCTTTTTAGGATTGGTCAATTTTTATCATACATTTTTGCCACATAAGGCTGCCATAGCTGAACCTTTACATAGACTCTTAGAAAAGAAAACTCCTTGGCAATGGCAGGAAAAACATAGAGCCAGTTTTCAAACTTTGAAGGACATTTTGTCTAGCCATTCCACTGTTACACACTTTATCGAAAATAAGCCAATCTATTTAGCGTGTGATGCTTCACCCTATGGTGTGGGCGCTGTCATTAGCCACATGGATGACAAGGGCCAACAAAAGCCAATTGCTTATTACTCAAGAACACTTACAAAAGCCGAAAGAAATTATGCCCAAATTGACAGGGAAGCTTTAGCAATAGTGGCAGGTGTAAAAAAGTTCCATGATTACCTTTATGGTAGGAACTTTACCATTTACACTGACCACAAACCCCTATTGGGTCTGTTCACCACGGATAAGCAGACACCACAGATCATGTCCCCTAGAATGCTTAGGTGGTCCATATTCCTATCAGCATATTCATTCTCCCTAAAACACAGACCGGGAAAGGAAATGGGCCATGCAGATGCCTTAAGCAGGTTGCCACTAACAGACACAGAGAAGGATCCTGCTCCTGCGGGCCAGATTTTGTCACTACAAGAAATACCAGAGTGCCCACTAACTGCAAGGGACATCGCCATAGCCACTAAGAAAGATCTAACACTTAACAGAATTTTAGCATGGGTTCAAGGGGGATGGCCCAATAAGAATCCAGACCCCAAATTCACACCTTATTTTAGGAGGAAAGATGAATTATCATCTCATTTGGGATGTTTGTTGTGGGGCAGCAGAGTGGTGATTCCGGGGATCCATAGGAAGTTAGTATTAGCCGAATTACATGATAGCCACCCAGGAATTGTACGCATGAAGGCTCTTGCCAGAAGCCATTTGTGGTGGCCTGGCCTTGACACTGCAATTGAAGAGTGCGTAGCGGGTTGTTACATTTGCCAACGATCTAGGCCAGAACAGGCTCACTCTACCACACACAAATGGGAGACAGCTAGGAATCCATGGTCACATATCCATATAGATTTCGCTGGCCCATTTCAAGGGCTAACATTCTTAGTTGTGGTAGACAGCTTCTCCCGGTGGTTGGAGGTTGTGCCTGTTAAAAACATGTCATCTGCCAAAACCATTCAGGTTTTAAGGGACCTCTTTGCCACCCATGGGTTACCTGACGTGATTGTCTCTGACAATGGGCCCCAATTCACCTCTGCTGAATTTCAGGATTTCCTGAAGGCCAATTGGATTAGGCACACGACTTCGGCACCCTTTCACCCGTCCACCAATGGCTTGGCAGAACGCAACGTCCGAACAACAAAAGACGCACTGAAACGCATCATCCGCGGCAACTGGCAACAGAGATTGGCACAATTCCTTCTGTCACAGCATACTACACCCTGCACAGCAACTGGGAAGAGCCCAGCAGAAATGAGGTGGGGAAGAAGATTAACAACAAAGCTGGACAGACTCCACCCTGACAGACTACCCACTGAAGCTGAGGCTGCCATACCAACACGGTCCCTCAACATTGGTGACTTAGTGTGGGCCAGGAATTATGGTCCGGGGGACAAATGGGTACTGGGAGTGGTCATTGATGTCACGGGGCCCTTGTCTTATTCTATTGAGGGGGAAGGGAATAGAGTAATTAAGAGACATATCGACCAATTAAGAAAAAGAGCCCCAGAAATTGAGATTGTAAAAAATGATGTGGGCCAATACACACAGGCTCAAGATGTCATACTTAATCCTGATCGCCTGAGTTCATCATTGACCAGGGACGGTGTGGGTGGAGTTGAAACACAATCCAGGCCACCAAATGTAGTACCTCAGCTGGACAATAATGACTGGGAGTTAATACCAAGGGGTAGCCCAAGTACATCACATTCGGGTCCAGAACACCAACAAACTCAGCAACAACCAACTCAACAACAACAAAACGCCAACATTGTGCCACCAGAGCCCTTGGCCCCAACCGCTGGGACAAGCACCAATTGCCAGACAACAAATGAAACAATCGCTAACAAAAGTAATAGATATCCTACCAGGGTTCACAAGCCTCCTTCATATCTGAGAGACTATGTTAATAAATAACATTAGTGGGGGGGAAGGGGTGTTGTGTCTGTAGATTAATTAAAGGGGCCTTTCTAGAGCGGGAAGCTCTGAGTGCAATTATTGGCCGATGCAATTTAGGCGGGAGTTTCCGGGCTGGGGATTGGCCACTGTTTAAATGTAGCTGACTATATAAGGGGAAGTTAAACGGTTAATTGCCAGTTGACTTATGCTTGTGTTAATAAAAGTTCTTGCATTAAACCTCACGGTGTGGTCGTCTATCAGAACCTAACAGTAACATTATCAGTGTTAGGTGATAAGGCCCAGGAACAAGAAGGGCCCAAAAAAAATCATTGCTAAACATTTTACAGGCCACAGATAAGTCATTTGTTCCCAAACAGCCCTGGGTTTCATTTAGAACCTAAAATGAACTTTATCAGGGTTAGTTGAGCAAGTTAAGAGGTTCACACCGACCATTGACTCCTGCAGCGATCCAGTTAAATGCATAGCGTGTGAATAGGACCAAGGTGGCTACGTTGGATCGAGAAGATTATGTTTCACCAGTTTTATGCAGAAGAAGAGGAAATTGGGGGGAAATTTCTGCTTCAAACTGCAGCTGCGTCCTGAGCAAAATATTCAGTCTTGTCCCTTCTTACCCTTGGCTTGAATTTTGGCAAATGCAGCTGAATGGCTCTTCCAAAATGTCACCGGGAGCGGAATCGGCTAACAAGAGAGCTACGTTCCCCTGTGAAACTGGGCACCAGAGTTTCCTCTAGAATGTAGTAGCTTCGTGTTATTTGTGTTGCTTTCAAGTTCTTCTCAGCCTTTTCCTCTGCGAAGTTGGAGGCTGCAGCAAAAGAGGAATTCTCTTCTGACTGTCTGGGAGCCAAGGGAGGGAAAAAAATAATAAAATAAAACCATTTTAAGATTGTTTCAAGATTGGGTTCCCCTCCTTCCTCCCCCCACTCCCCTGCTCTTCTGCTTGCCGCACAGGAAGTGAGGATGCCAGATCTTTTTATGAAAGGGTCTTATATAAGAAGATTTCCCTCGGGGTCCCCCACGCTGGTACCCAGGCCAATATCAGGTGGAGACATCAATCCACATCTGTTTTCATGCAGGGAACAAAATGAACCCTTGGAAGGACAAGTTGGAGTTGACAAACGGCCATGCGTTCTCTCTGCTTCTCCAGAATCTCTACAAAATTTCATTTCCTTTTGCATTTGAGGTCCCAGAAAAAAAATTTTTAGCACCCTTCCCAAAACAGGGAAGTCCTAGGTGTTGCAACTCAGGCCCTAGATTTACTAATCGGTGTCTCCAGCTGGTTAGGCATTTTGAATTACCATCTGAACAGAGAGATAAGGTGCTGGGCTACAGAAGGGCGATTTATGGCATATTTGGGTAAATCCAGGGGGGGAAAAATCTATTTACAATATTTTTGATTGGCCAAATTTGGTTGGACACACAAGGAATTTGTCTCCAGTGCAGAAGCTCTTAGTATACCTACAAGCAACAAACTTATAAATCATAAATCATGAGATACAATCATAAATCATGAGATACAAGGAGCAGAATGATGAACATAAGATACCAATAGGAGTAGGAAATAGGAAAGATGAGAAGGATAATAACAGCACAGCCCTACTACATGGGTGTTAAATAGCAGGTTCTTTGATGCAGAAATGGAGACGCTATCCATTTCTGAACAGAGTACAGGATAACTCATTGTTTATTTCGTGCTGGAACTGTACTGGGGAAATGTCTGCAACTAGCTGCAATATATAGTTTAGCCCCAAGGCGGCAGCCAATAGGTTTGAATCAACCATTGCCGCCTGGAGATAGCCAATTGCAGCATAGGAGACTTAAAGTCTGGGTTGCTGGAGAGCCGTTAGCTGCAACCCACGTGGTGTATAACAAGAGCCCAGTACATAACAATGGGTAAATATCCTTAGGCATAAGACAGTGCTGTAGGAATTGGGCATTTAGCAGAGTGATGACATGGGGGGAGGAACTGTCTTTGTGTCTGGTTATTTTGGCATCCAATGCCCTATAGCGCCATCCCAAGGGAAGGAATTGAAACAGTTTGTGTCCAGGATGTGAGGGGTCCATAGCTATTTTCTCAGCCCTCTTTCTGGCCCGTGCAGTATACAGGTCCTCAATGGAAGGCAGGCTGGTTGCAATTGTTTTTTCCACAGACTATCTGTTGGAGTCTGTGCATCTCCCGTTTGGTTGCGGTGCCAAATCAGGCAGTTATAGAAGTATAGGTGACACACTCAATCATTCCTCTGTAGAACTGGATCAGCAGCATATTGTGTTTGTGTAGGAGACAGAAAAGAGAGAGAGACAAGCAGGCACAGAGATATCAGTATCCTTCATCCTCAGTTCTGATTGCCAGTGTGGGAAGTCAGCCCCCCAGAGAAGGAAATATTGAAAAGGGCAGAAAATATATTTCCTCAAAGGATCTTAAAGAGGCAGAAAAGCATGCTCTATCTCTATATCTAGGGACGCAGTGGCTCAGTGGGTTAGGACGCTGAGCTTGTCGATCAGAAGGTCGGCAGTTTGGCGGGTCGAATCCCGAGTGCCGCGTAGCAGAGTGAGCGCCTGTTACTCGTCCCAGCTTCTGCCAACCTAGCAGTTCGAAAGCACGTAAAAATGCAAGTAGAAAAATAGGGACCACTATGGTGGGAAGGTAACAGCATTCCGTGCGCCTTTGGCATCTAGTCATGCCGGCCACATGACCACAGAGACGTCCTCGGACAAGCGTTGGCTCTTCGGCTTTGAAACGGAGATGAGCACCGGCCCCTAGAGTCAGAAACGACTAGCACGCATGTGCGGGGGAACCTTTACCTTTACCTTCTATCTCTATATCTCTAGCTAGCTAGCTAGCTATATATCTATATATCTATCTATATCTATATATAGAGAGAGGGGGGGAGCAGGGTTGATCACTGTGCCAAGGAAAGATGTATCCTGAAATATTTAATGTACCATTTAACATTTGCAAAAGATCCTGCTTTTGATTTATAATTCTCCCGCTGGGTAGATGAATGAGATCTAGGTTACGTAGGTCTATTTCTGTTTTGCTTTCAGGCAAGAGGAATTAACGTTTCGCATTCATCTTCCCAGCTGTGAGATTGCAAAGCTTATAGAAATGGAAATTTCAGAGTGGAAGGATTTTTGATAGAGTTATAGAAGTTTATAGAAGGAAAAAAAGAACCTGATGCCCCAACCATCAGCTAAGGGTAAATTGGGAGCAGCAGTTTCTTTTGACCCAATGGATCCAATGGCTTTTGCTAATGGGACGCCACCTTCATTTGGATGGAATATTCTGAGTAATCTGCTCACTAAGAGGAAGTTGTGCAACAAGAGACACTGAAGGAAATAATGAAGGGCCAGGCAATTTGGGGAAATTCAATCAGAATAGAGCTGGAAGGGACCTTGGAGGTCTTCTAGTCCAACCCTCTGCTCAAGCAGGAGACCCTAGACCTTTTCAGACAAGTGGCTGTCCAATCTTTTATTTTATTTATTTTTTATTTTAATCCCATTTATATCCCGCCCTTCTCCGAAGACTCAGGGCGGCTTACAAGCTTAGCAGTAGCCTTCATTCTATGTATATGCCTGCTTGTTAGGGCTTTCGCACACACACACCCAAGCAGCATTATTACAAAGTCAGCTTAATTGCCCCCAACAATCTGGGTCCTCATTTTACCTACCTCGGAAGGATGGAAGGCTGAGTCAACCTTGAGCCTGGTGGGACTCGAACCTGCACTAATTGCAGGCAGCTGGTGTTACTTAAGGAGGCATTAGCCCACTGCTCCACTCAAGGCACCAAGGCACCAAATCTCTTCTTAAAAACTCACTGGTTAATTGTCTTCCCTGTTAGGAAGTTTCTCCTTAATTCCAGGTTGCTTCCCTCCTGGATTGGTTTCCATCCATTGTTTCTTAACCTGTCCTCTGGTGCTTTGGAAAATAAGTTGACCCCTTTGAACCTTGAGGAACAAGTCTTGAAATTCTTGGTGCCAAGTCTTGGATCTGATCCTGAATGATAGAGATAGCCGATTGTTTTTGCTCAAAAGAGCAAAATGGATCTAGCAAGCCTAAGGACATGATCAAGCTAAAAAAAATAAGAAAGAAAGAAACTTGCAAGGATGATCACTCCAAATACAGATGGTCCTCAACTTACAAGAGTTCATTTAGTGACTGTTTAAAGTTACAACATCACTAAAAACACTGACTTAGGACCGTTTTGCCACACTTACAGCAGTTGCTTCAGGTGCTGGGCAACTGACTCATATTTATGACCATTGCAGTGATTGCGTGATCCCCTTTTTCAGATCTTATGATGAGCAAAGTCAACAGGGAAGCCAGATTCGGTTAACAACCGTGTGACTCACTTAACAACTGCAGTGATTCAGTTAACATTAACAACTGGGGCAAGATGGGTTGCAAAATGGGGCTAAATTTGCTTGATAAATGTTTCGCTTAGCGACAAAAATGTTGGCCTCAGTTGTGATCATAAGTCGAGGACTACCTCCGGGAGGAGTGGTTGAGTACAGTTCCTAGAATTTTTGAGTGACTCTGATCTTCTGATTGGGAAAAACCTATCAATTATCATACCAAACCTATCAATCAATTAATATATGAACCAGATAGTAAGTGGTTAAAAAAAACACCACCTCGTCTTGTGTCTACGTAGGCTGGGTCTGCTTGAATTTTATTTGCTGTAAGATATCTTTCTGCTTTTACTTTACAACAGATTACATTGTCTTCTGCGATGCTTTGCTTTGAAAGATGAAAACTTTCCAAGGACTAAAATTATAGAAGCATCCTCTCAAGACAAGGCAGTGAACATGACAAGGATCCATTTCCTTAGAATTAGCTCGCGTTTATGCCTCACAATAGCCAGGCTGGATATTCTTCTCCTGGGTTTATCAGAGCAAGCAACGTTTCAGCTTGCGCAAAGCTGAAATTGCAGCCTCGGGACAAACAAACAGCAGGGATGGGAGCCATGCAGAATCTGCAATCGGGACGTTCCCAGCAAAGAATACACTAAATATTTATGTGCAAGTTCATCTGAGGTAACCAAGCAAGCCAATTCTCCTGCTGGTCGTTGACCTTGCAACACAGTTATTGCTCTAGAGAGAGTCACAGTGGTGGATTAATCCAAGCATCTCCATGGGGCTGGTCTCCTGTTCGACACTCAGTGGTGTTCCCAGCGGGTTGATTGCCGTATTCTAGGTCAAGAACACAAAAGTAGGTAGCTTCCCTCACAAGAATAATAGAGAGTTGCCTCAATTCAGGTCAAGGCCCCGGGTTCTCAACGTCTTATTTAAACATGTTTATTGAAGGAGATTTAGTTTTCCAAAAAAAAACCCTGTTAACTACAAACTTCTTATAATCACCTGCTTCTTAACTCTATCTCTATTTTTTTTCTGTCTTGACTTACAACAGATCATTTAGTGACCATTTGAAGTTACAACGGCAGTGAATAAGTGACCTGACCATTGTTTATACAGGACTGTTGCAGCATGGCCATGGTCACATGATCAAAATATAGATGCTTAGCAACTGGCATGTATTTATGACGGTTGCAACGTCTTGCGATCTTCTGACGAGTAAAAGTCAATGGGGAAACCATCCAGTTATGAGGCCAGCGTGATACCCCCAGAAAAGTTTTACTTACAGTAGTGGCCAAAATTGTGGAAACCTTTTGGGAAAAGTGTACAGTAGAAAGGCCACCTTTGGTTTAAGTTTCCACCAATTTTTCTTCTAACTGCTTTATAACTGTAGCCTTGTTCACTTAATAATACTGTTTTACATCACTTTCTGGGCGACCAGTCAACTCTTTGCACCATTACTTTCATTTTATTACGTTTTACAAGCTCACTAAATGAAAGAACATAAAAAAACCTCAACCAACTTAACAGCGATCACATCACACACTGACAAATGTCCTCCTCTCAGCTTCAATATGTGACATCGATAACTGAATCCTGCTGTGATCTGATTGGCTGATTGCCAAAACAAGATGACACCCGATTGGCTCATTGGCTACATGCTCATTGGCTACAATCAGATGAAGGAAAGCTACTTGATATCAACCTAAGCAAGTTGTGCTTCCTTTTTCTGGTTTTTTGGCGGTACTTTTTCATAGAATACAGCACAGGTAATTGAACAAACTTTGTTGCATTACATTCTTGATTAAATTATCTTTCCATTGATACATAATTTTATGGTACTACTCCCCCAAAAAAGTGGTGTTATTAGCCATCAAACTTCAAAAATACACTTTTCCCAAAAGGTTTCCACAATTTTGGCCACTACTGTATAATTAAATAGACGGTGTATATATGTTTGCTTCTCCTCTTTCGCGTTCCCATCGTATGCGAAACAATAATGATAAAATCGGGAAACCATATTCACTTAACAACTGTGTTACTAACTCAACAGCTGCAGTGATTCACTTAACAATTGTGGCAAGAATAGCCACAAAATGGGGCAAAACTCAACACGTGTCGCTCAGCAACAGAAATATGGGGTTCCGTTCTGGTCGTAAGTCGAGGACTATCTGTAGTATATTTCCTTGAGCATCCTATTTATCTCTGAGGTCTTTGGATCAGGATTTCTTGATCTGCTTGCTGACTGCCTGTTGAGACCCATTTTCCTGATAAAGGAGGAATGTGCAATTGTCTCAAACTTGTAATATCTTTCTCAGGCTCAGCGAAGACCATAACCATTCCCACCCCCAGCCCCAGTCATCCCCCCCAAAAAAAACCCCACAAGATATTGTGCTGTAATTGACAGAGATCCTAGAAGATTTGATATTAATCTCCATATTTAATGACAAGATGGTAGTTATCGAGAGACTGAGGTTAGAAGGAAGATCCCAAGCCAATATTTTAGAACGGAAACAGCCATGAGAACATTGGATGTTTTTTTTTCCCCATTGCATTTAAAATCTTTGTGATTTGATGCACCATCAACTTTCAAAACTTTTGCACGGCAGAACAATAATCGGTTAGGAGGGTAAAAATTTGAAAAGGGAAGTTAGCTTATCATAGTTGCATTTGAGAAAGTGCAAACAAGCATCTCATTAAATTGCTAGATATATCTTTACACAACACATTAAATATAAAACACAAAATGTGAGTTTTGTGACCTGCCTTAGCCTGGTTTCCCCAGATATTTTGGCTTCAGTAAGGGCATTTCCATCTTGGCAATTTTCCCTTTTCTTTCATTGTGCTCACAAAAGCTTGTTTTCTTCAACTCGGTGGAACTCCCGGGTTGCCAATTTTTTTAAAAAAAAGGCAATTTAAATGTAGGGGCTAGATGAAATAGTCTTAGACCCGTGGTGGCAAACCTATGGCACACGTGCCACAGGTGGCATGCAGAGCCCTCTCTGTGGGCACAGGCGCCATCGCCCCAGTCCTAGGCCTTCAGCTGGGTTTCATAAAACCTTTTCGCTTTAGGCCTCTGCCACCGTGTGCCAAAAAAAAAAGGTTCAATCAATCAATTTCAACTTCTAGCGGGGAAAACAAAAGATCTCGCAAAGTTGGAATTGACTGGTTGAACTTTTTAGTCCCACCCAGTCTGCCATTACCACCGCAGCCACACCCACCCAATGGGCCACACCCATCCAGCACCCAATGATACATAAGTGGATTTTGGGTTGCAGTTTGGGCACTTGGTCTCTAAAAGGTTCGCCATCACTGTCTTAGACCATTGGACTACAAGACCTCCAAATGCCTTCCAACTCTGTTATTCTGAATCTCGGTTCAGCCTGGCAGATCCCACCTCCTGCCAGCATATCAAACCTCTCCATCAACAGGTTGAACATACAGTGCTTAAACTGATCCGATCAGAATAAAAAAAATATGGATCAGATTAGTATCTGCCCAAGCTTCAAAGGAGCTTGAGGTGCACAGAAGACTTCAAAAGATCCTTTGTTCTTCACTCATTCCCTTCACTCACTTCTGACTCTCCGTGACCAGTCAGCAAATTCTTCTTATACTTGACTTGCCATCAGTGATCTTCAATGTGCCTCCTTCAATTGCCTTTGATATTTTTTTTCCTAACACCCCAGTTTTCTCTTCTTTTCTGCCTTCCCATTATGCATCCAAGTTATCTAGGTTTAGCTTTGTGGTTTATGTTTCCAGAGAAAAGTCTAGTTTTTAACTTCTTGTAGTGTGGAGAATTTTCTCCTCCTGCTCCATGGTTTTCTCAACCCCTTTTCCCAGCACTACAATTAAAATCTCTTTTTCTTCTTTCAAATTTTCTGCTGGTCCAACTTTCATAGCCGTACATCACAGCTGGGAAAGCCATGTCCTCGACTATGGGGACTTTTGTCATCAGTCTGAGGTTTCTGTATGGCAACATTTTGTCTAGAGTTGTCATTGTCTTTCTCTCCAGGAGCAGATTATGTTGGCATTCTCACCGTTCCTGAGAATAGTTGAACCCAATTTATAGCTATTTCAGCTATTTCTCCATCCATTGGCATTGGATTGGCACCGCTTGTATACATAACCTTGCACTTTCTTCTTCAACTTTCTGCAAAGGACGTCTTAAGTTCTCCTCATTTGCGGGTTCATCAAAGCGACATCATCAAGTTTCTCCCAGAAATTTCAATTCCAACATTTCTTTTCTTTTCTTTTTTTCCTCATGCATATAACTTAAATAAATAAAGGACAGGAGCCAATCTTGGTGCACACCTTTCCTACTTTTTCACTCCATATTTATTTTTTTATTGATTGATTTATTACATTTTTAAAGCACCCGTCTCCCTCACAAATCTGATTACTGAATAATAAACCAATGAAAATGGTTTATTATACCGAACTGCCAGCCCAAATGTTGGAGGTGTGGTTGTGAGGATGCAACGTATTTTCATATATGGTGGACTTGTAAAAAGGTTAAAGCTTTTTGGATTAAAATTTGGTGGAATATGCAAAAGATATTTAAGAAAAGGATAAAGTTTTCTCCGCAATTGTTTTTATTGGGTATTATTACAGATACTACTGTTATAGATACTAAGCTGATGTTGAATTTAATTATGGCAGCGAGACTTTTAGTAGCGCAATATTGGAAGAAGGAAGAACTACCGACTGTAGAAGAGTGGACTTTAAAAGTTTCTAACTTGGCGGAAATGGCGAAGATTTCAGCGTATTTGAAAGACCAATCGCAACAGAGATACATTGTGGAATGGAGGAGATGGATTGAATATATTCAGAATAAACATGGGACTAAAAAGTTTTATTTAGTATTTGAATAAGTAGTGGATCTATATGATGTATAACTAGTTAGTAGTTATTTTATTAATATTTTGATGATGGAGAGTTAAAGTGCGACAGAATTGAAGTAGCCAAGGACCACTCGGGACGACAGGCTAGTAACAACAGATTTATTTAAGAGCAAAGGCAAACATAGAATAACTCGTCCGGCTTTTATAGCCGGCAGCTGGTAGTGAGGACCAATCAGCGGTGTTCATTTTGGCGCCCTGTCAGGCAGGGACCAATCCGCGTCGTCTTTTGTTGACAGCTCCGGCTTCCGCGTGTCTTGGTGTTTTGACAGCCGCGAGCTGTCAGTGGTTGCGCCTGCGCTGTACGGTGGACGCTTTGACAGCTCAGGCTTCTTCGTAGTCCGGCGTTTGACAGCCGCGAGCTGTCAGTGGTGGCGCCTGCGCGGTGCGGGGAACTTTGACAGCTGTCAAAGTTCCCGCGTGTTTTCTTGTCAGGCTGCTTTTAGTTTATACGCTTGCTGCTGCCGTATTATTTGAACAGTTAACATATATACATCTCTCTCAGGGGATTGTTTACGTATATAACACACCCCTTACCCCTCCCCTGGTGCGTTTCCGTCTTCTTGGATGTTTGAACCTGCCCACTGATAGTCTTTTAGGTAGGTGGGTGGTCTTCGATTCCTGTTTGAGTGGCGAAGGGGTGGAGGGTGGTGAGGTTCCGGGTCTTCGTTTTGGTGTTCTTCTTCCTGGTTTGGAATAGGCAGCATTTCCGGTGGGAGCTGTATGCTGGCATTGGTTGGTTGCCCAGAATTGTGTGGTGGTTGTCTGGGTCTGAGCTGATCAATATGGCGGCGTATGTTGCCCTGTGCTTGCGTAGCTATAAGGTATGAGATGGGCCCTGTTTGTTTTATTACTGTTCCTTGTACCCACTTGTTTTTATCTGTGTATGATCGTGCCCAAATCAATTGACCTGGGTTGAGTGTGCGGGTAGGGTGGGGGTGTGGTTCTTTTTCTGGATACGTGTCAGGGTGCAGTCTGTCCAGACGTGTTATTAGCCTTCTCCCCCATCTTAATTCTGCTGGTGATTTGCCGGTCGTAGAGCATGGTGTTGTGTGTTGTGCTAAGAGGAACTGGCTGAGGCGCCTCTGCCAGTTTCCTTTAACGAATTTTTTTAATGCTTCTTTCGTGGATCGTACCATAATTTCAGCCATTCCGTTTGACGAAGGGTGGAACGGCGCCGACGTGACCAGCCTAATACAATTCTTCATAGCGAAGATCTGAAATTCACGAGAGGTGAATTGAGGCCCGTTGTCAGAGACTATGGTGTCAGGTAAGCCGTGCGTAGCGAAAATTTTTCGTAAAGCTTGAATAGTGGCTTGGGACGTTATTGTTCTAAGGGGGGTGACTTCCAGCCATTTTGAGTGGCTGTCTACTACAATTAAGAAACTTTGGCCTTGGATGGGTCCCGCAAAATCTACGTGTATACGTGACCAAGGGTTTCTTGTTGTCTCCCATTTATGGATTGGAGCCTGGGGTGGTTCATTCCTGGTCTCTTGACAGGTATAACACCCACCTACGTACTTTTCTATTTGTTTATCTATGCCTGGCCACCACACATAACTTCTAGCCATCGCCTTCATTTTTACAATTCCAGGGTGTCCTTCGTGTAAAATTTGTAATGTTTGGTCTATGTTTCTCTCTGGTATGATGACCCTATTTCCCCACAGCAGGCATCCTCTATGTGTTGAGATCTCATTTTTTCTGTTATAATAAGGTTGGAATTGAGGTTGTGGGTTTTGAGCTGGCCATCCTGTTGTGGCCCATTTGAGGATTCTGGCAAGTATTTTATCTTTGGCAGAATTATTAGCTATGATGTTTGCAGTCAGGGGGCATTCTGGAAGTTGGGAGATTGCTAAAATCTGGCTGGCTGGGGCTGGGTCTGGGTCCCTGGTTTGTATGGGCAGTCTGCTGAGGCAGTCAGCATGACCCAATTCTTTACCTGGTTTATGTATTAGTTGATAGGAATAGGCTGCTAAGAAGGTTGACCATCTTAGCATTCTCGGGGAGAGAATTTGTGGAGTAGTTTTGTTCCACGTGAATATGCCTAGCAGGGGTTTGTGATCTGTAATTATAGTAAATGGTCTTCCATACAGGTAATCGTGAAATTTTTTGACCCCTGCTACTATTGCTAGGGCTTCCCTGTCGATTTGGGCGTAGTTTCTTTCAGCTTTGGTTAGAGTGCGTGAATAGAAGGCTATGGGTCTTTGTGTGCCGTCCTTGAATATGTGACTTAAGACAGCCCCGATTCCATAGGGAGAGGCATCGCAAGCGATGCATATTGGGGTGTCCTCCCTGAAAAGGGTGATCGTTGAACTGTGACAGATAATCTTTTTTAATGATTGGAAGCTATTCTCATGTTCTTTGGTCCAGGACCAAGTCGTACCCTTGTCTAGGAGTCTGTGCAGAGGCTCCGCAATAGTGGCCTTATGGGGGATGAAGGCATGGTAAAAATTTAACAATCCTAAAAAGGATTGCAGCTCTTGCTTATTCCTAGGACTGGGTGCGGTTTGAATAGCCTGTAGTTTTTCTGAGGTGGGGTGGATGCCCTGGCTATCTATTTTGTACCCTAGGAATTCAGTGGATGTGACTCCAATAGAGCACTTTTCCCGCTTAAGTTTGAGGCCGGCTTCTCTGAGCCGGCTCAGCACAGCTGACAGCCTGTCAGCTAAGTTCGCTTCGTTTTCTCCGGCGATGAGAACATCGTCGAAGTAGGGGCAGACCCCGGGTATTCCTTTCAGGGTCTTCTCCATGATACCCTGAAATATACCCGGGGCAGCCGATATGCCAAATTGGAGCCTCTTTACCTTAAAGGCACCGCGGTGGGTGACAATTGTCTGGGCCTCCGCAGTGTCCTCAGTGACAGGTAGCTGTAAGTACGCCTGAGCGAGATCGAGCTTGGCGAAAAGGGTGCCCGAGCGGATGGAAGCAAATACGTCCCTTACCGCTGGCACCGGGTAGGCATGGGGGCTGAGGGCTAAGTTGACTGTCGCCTTATAATCAGCGCACAGTCTCACTTCCCCATTAGGTTTGATTGGGGTGACGATAGGGGTCTCCCAGGTTCCCCCTTCTGTGGGCTCAAGCACCCCTAGTCCTACGAGGCGATCAAGTTCGTTTTCGATTTTTTCCTTAAGGGCAAAAGGTACCCTCCTGGCTCTTATCTTAACTGGTTGGATTGCAGGGTCTAACTGTAAGGAGATGGGGGGACCCGTGTATTTCCCTAAAGTGCCATCGAAAACGTCGGCGAACTTATCGCAAACGGCTTCTAGGCTGGGTGTTAGGATGGTGTTAACCCCAGTTAAAGCGATACCTAATGGACTGAACCAGTTTAGTCCTATCAAATCGGTGCGGTTCCCTGGTGTGACTAAAACCTCCAGGGGCCCCTTGAACCCCTTGTACTGCACTACGACCCTGGCTTTTCCTTCCACCGGAATGGGGGTTTTCTGGAAGTCAGCTAGGTGTACCTGAGTTTGTTTCAGGGGGATTTGTCCTCGGCCCTTCTGACAGATCTCCTGATAGGTTGTTAGAGAAATTAAGGAAACTGCCGACCCGGAATCTACTTCCATGTGGCAGGGCACCCCCTGAATCCTGACCCAGATCTTAACCTTGGAGCTTATGCTGTTTACCCTGTCCACAATCTCTACCAGGGGCCCTGGGTGGGGTTCTCTGCTGGCCTGGGCAGCTGGCCTACCTGGGGGGTTTGCCTCCACCTCATTGATGTTGTCCCGGCCCTTGCTGCGGCACACCGGCTTGATGTGGCCGGTCTTCCCGCAATTGTGGCATTTCGCGTTCCTAAAACGGCAACCTCCTCGGGCATGATTGCCCCCGCAGCTGGCACAAACGGCTCGTTGCTCATAACGCGGTGGCGGTGGAGGGTTCCTGGCTCCCCGGCGGTCCGACGTCTTTCCCCTTCTCGGCTGTCGGTGCTCCATTCGGCGTTGTAGGGCTTCTCCGTCGGTGAAATCTACCGACTCTCCGCTGTCGCTGAAGGCTGCGCTTTCCTGGTAGACGGTCGCGGGGGTCTCTGGGGTCGTGTTGGTCGGCTTCTTCTTGTGGCTGTGTTCGTATGCCATGATCTCCCTGGTCAGCTCGGCCAGGTTCATGTCGGGTTTGGACGTCAGTTTTTTTTGTAGCTTCTCGTCCCTCAGACCGATCACCACCTGGTCTCTGATGCGGTCTTCCAGGTCGGGGAAGCAGCAGTTCCTTGCGGCATGCCTGACCCCGGCGATGAATTCGTTGGCGGCTCGTCCTGCCGTTGTTTCTTTTGCGCGAATTGCACCCGCCAGTATAGTTCTGATCGAGCCGGCATGTAGTATTTGCTCAGCTGGTCCACCAAGTCCGCGTAGGAGACTTCAGTGATGGGCACTGGGCTGAACAACCCGACGGCTGCATCGTACACCGGGGGCCCGCTGATGTACAGCAGAGCGGCGGCCTTTGCTCGGTCGTCAGTGATCTTACTGACGAGGAGGAATCCCTCGACTTGGCCGAGGTGTGATTGCCATCTCTCGGGATGGCGGGTATCAAACTCCCTCACACGGCCGAAGTTTGCCATGTCGTCCGGTCCTGGGTTGCTCCGATGGAAGTTAAAACTTCCGTGACAGCTCTTGCCGGGAACTCCCTTCCTCGGCCGTGACTTCAGCTCCGGAGCGATCCCACCTTCGTCGCCAGTGAAGTAGCCAAGGACCACTCGGGACGACAGGCTAGTAACAACAGATTTATTTAAGAGCAAAGGCAAACATAGAATAACTCGTCCGGCTTTTATAGCCGGCAGCTGGTAGTGAGGACCAATCAGCGGTGTTCATTTTGGCGCCCTGTCAGGCAGGGACCAATCCGCGTCGTCTTTTGTTGACAGCTCCGGCTTCCGCGTGTCTTGGTGTTTTGACAGCCGCGAGCTGTCAGTGGTTGCGCCTGCGCTGTACGGTGGACGCTTTGACAGCTCAGGCTTCTTCGTAGTCCGGCATTTGACAGCCGCGAGCTGTCAGTGGTGGCGCCTGCGCGGTGCGGGGAACTTTGACAGCTGTCAAAGTTCCCGCGTGTTTTCTTGTCAGGCTGCTTTTAGTTTATACGCTTGCTGCTGCCGTATTATTTGAACAGTTAACATATATACATCTCTCTCAGGGGATTGTTTACGTATATAACACAGAATTTAATGCTTTATTGTTGTTAGCATATTTTAGATTTGCTTGTTTGTATTTTTATACCCTGTATTCAGCTCTGGGAAGTCGGGGAGGGGAGGGAGGGATTGGGGAGAGGGGAGGGGGAGGAGGGGGTTTTTTTGTATTCAAAAATGTATTGTAAAACTTTTCCAAAAAAAAGAAAATGGTTTATTATTGTTTATATTGTGCATTCAAAATAGACGTTAGTGCAGGATAACAAGTAATATTGTTGTTGTTTTTTCCTGTATCAGACAGTCTTCCAAACTGAAGCAATCCGTAACAGATCTTTAATCATAAACCATGCTCCAAAAAAGGTCTGATTAGTTATTAAATACCGTAAAGATTAAAAACGGATTAATCAGCAATGCGTTTCTCCTAAAAACATGTCAAATATTTAATCAATTCATCACTGGAATAACTTGCCTCCAGAAATTGTGAATGCTGCAACAGTGGAACATTTTAAGAAGAGATTGGCAACCATTTGTCTGAAATGGTATAGGATTTCCTGCCTGAACAAGGAGCTGGACTAGAAGACCTCCAAGGTCCCTTCCAGCTCTATTCCATTCCATTCCATTCCATTCCATTCCATTCCATTCCATTCCATTCCATTCCATTCCATTCCATTCCATTCTATTCTATTCTATTCTATTCTATTCTATTCTATTCTATTCTATTCTATTCTATTCTATTCTATTCTATTCTATTCTATTCCATTCCATTCCATTCCATTCCATTCCATTCCATTCCATTCCATTCTATTCTATTCTATTCTATTCTATTCTATTCTATTCTATTCTATTCTATTCTTTCCAACATCTATTCTATTCTTTCCAACGTCTATTCTATTCTATTCTATTCTATTCTATTCTGTTCTGTTCTGTTCTGTTCTGTTCTGTTCTGTTCTAATTCTATTCTATTCTACTTCTACTTCTACTTCTACTCTACTCTACTCTATTCTATTCTATTCTATTCTATTCTATTCTATTCTATTCTATTCTATTCTATTCTATTCTATTCTATTCTATTCTATTCTATTCTATTCTATTCTATTCTATTCCCTTCCCTTCCCTTCCCTTCCATTTGATTCTATTCTATTCTGTTCTGTTCTGTTCTGTTCTATTCCGTTCCATTCCATTCCATTCCATTCCATTCCATTCCATTCCATTCCATTCCATTCCATTCTATTCTATTCTATTCTATTCTATTCTATTCTATTCTATTCCATTCCATTCCATTCCATTCCATTCTATTCCATTCTATTCTATTCTATTCTATTCTATTCTATTCTATTCTATTCTATTCTATTCTATTCTATTCTATTCTATTCTAATTCTATTCTATTCTTTCCAACGTCTATTCTATTCTATTCTATTCTATTCTATTCTATTCTGTTCTGTTCTGTTCTGTTCTGTTCTGTTCTAATTCTATTCTATTCTACTTCTACTTCTACTTCTACTTCTACTCTACTCTACTCTACTCTATTCTATTCTATTCTATTCTATTCTATTCTATTCTATTCTATTCTATTCTATTCTATTCTATTCTATTCTATTCCCTTCCCTTCCCTTCCCTTCCCTTCCATTTGATTCTATTCTATTCTGTTCTGTTCTGTTCTATTCCGTTCCATTCCATTCCATTCCATTCCATTCCATTCCATTCCATTCTATTCTATTCTATTCTATTCTATTCTATTCTATTCTATTCTATTCTATTCTATTCTATTCTTTCCAACATCTATTCTATTCTATATTACTCTATTCTATTATTTCCAACATCTATTCTATTCTTTCCAGCGTCTATTCTATTCTATTCTATTCTATTCTATTCTATTCTATTCTATTCTATTCTATTCTATTCTATTCTATTCTATTCTATGAAAACTGGATTCTATCTACGCATATGTCTTAAAAGTCAAAAATAGGAGAGCAGCAACATATGACCAGGCTTCTTCTCCAAACACCTAAAAAGTTACTTATTAATTAATATGCAACTTCAACTGTTACTTCTTGGTCATCCTACACGTTCTTCAATGGGCAAACGAGGGCTACTCGTAATCATTTGTGGTCCATTGAGTCAAACCTCTTTGTGTAAGCTTTGTCTTCTGCCGCTTTTATCAGATTTTAGCAAGACGCTCTCTCCGATGTCTCTGCCTCTTCTAAATCTAGCTTGTATGTCTGGCTGTTCTTAGTCCATAGACCACGAAGACCTGGACAAAGAAATCACCATTGGTTTCACTGCCACGTGAAATAAATCCAATTGCTCATATAGGTAGTCCTCGATTTACAACAGTTCATATAGTGACCGTTCAAAGTTACAAAGGCACTGAAAAAAGTGATGTATGACCGTTTTTCAAAGTTGCAACCGTTGCAGCATCCCCAGGGTCACATGATCAAAATTCAGACGCTTGGCAACTGACTCATATTTATGACGGTCGCAGCACCCCGGGCTCGTGTGATCCCCTTTTGCGACCTTCTGACAAGCAACGCCAATGGGGAAGCCAGATTCACTTAACAACCGTGTGACTAACTTCACAACGTCAGCGATTCACTTAACAACCGTGCCAAGAAATGTCGTAAAACGGGGCAAAACCCCACCTAACAGATGTCCCACTTAAGGACAGAAATGTTGGGCTCTGTTGTGGCCCCAAGTCGAGGACTGCCTGTAGTTTGAACATACTTTGTCCCTGTGGAGTTTGCATTTTGTTTTTTGTTTTTTTGCTATAAACATTGATCTTTTCAACTTCTTCATCCTCAGCTGTGTTTTTATTAAAGCAACCTAATCCTATAAGATTTTTAAGCAGTTGAACCGTTTTTGCCAGCAATGTCTTACGGCAGTGTCTTCAAGAATATCTGGCTTCAGCTCTGCGATCAAACCTTTCCTCCCTTTGAAGATAATTTTGTGCAGTTCTTCTGTCTATTTGCACCCTCGCCTT